>NC_064914.1:8188593-8258593 GCF_929443795.1 Astur gentilis
CCTAGTTTTGCTTTGAGATAGTTCAGGGAACCTACTCAGGACCCCACTGGACTTAGGTGATCTTGTACACGGCTGTGACGGTCTGACAAATTATAGTCAATGTCTCAAACATTCCTTAAAAAACTTTGGTGGAGAAAGATGCTGGAGTTTTGTGAACAGGACAATGTGGACAGAGGAGAGGGCCCCATGGAGGGTGGGACCGCACTTCTCCAAAGCCACAATTCCTTATCTTAAGTGACCAAGAGAAGAAGCACAGCATACGTGCCTGGAGGAGGAGGCCCCATGGAAGATGGGATTGTGCTTCTATCTTAAGTGGTCATGCCAGCAGAAACAGAGAGGCAACTCCGCAATGACCCCCCCCCCCCGCCCCCCAAGATCACTAACCGATTCCAGTAAACCCCAGGAATAGGACTGCGCATGTCGAGACCATCGACTAACACACTATAAAAGAAGGGAGAATGAGTTCCCAGTGCGCGCCCTCCGGAACTGGATCTCTACGCTGGCTGGACCAACACTGGACCCAGGACTGGTGAAACCCTTTTCTTCTCTCTTTCTTTCTTTTTCTTTCTTTCTTTCTCCTTCTCTCTCTCCCTCTTTTCCTTCTCTCTTTTCCACAGTCCCTACACACCTCATCCTTTGAAACATAAACCATTGACCAAGTCTGAGACTAGGAGTGGATATAGCCGCCCCTGGGTTCCTCGTTGAGAAGCAGTCCAGAAAGCAAGGGGGTCTGCTCTGAACCTCGTGACTCAACGGGAGGGCTCTCCTTCTGATATATTTCCTGTTCCTCTTTCCATTTCTTTTTCTACACCTTCCTTCTCTTCTCAAACAACGGCTTAAAGACATGTTGCAAGGTTCATATTGATAAGTTCACGTGTACTTGGGCAGGTTAGCTAGGTTGAATAAATGTTGATTGTTGTTTGAACTCCCCTGGTGTCGTTTCACCTTAATTCTGACAAAGGAAATCCACGAACCTGAGTCGCTCCAACTTTGGGACGCGACAACGGTGCTTTGCAGGAAGAGGGCCTCAACTTTTTCTACCGTAATGCATTCTCAGCTCTTAATGATTGTTTCAGTGCAATATGAAGGGCAGAAAAGAGACAGAAAAACACCCTCACATTGAAGTGTAACCTGAGAACATGCAGGCACATCTTGCCTCCTCATGCAAAATGCGAGGAAGGAGTAAAGAATTCAGTTTGACAAGAGAATGGCAGCTCCTAACAAAATTCAAGCAAGATCCATGCAGTCCTAACAGAAAGAGAGGCAGCCAACATTTCACTTAAAAAAAAAATTAAAAAAAAAAAAATCTCTTCACAGTCAAAAAACCAAACTGCGAGAGATACAAACTTCGGATTCATTCTGCCAAAGTTGCTGGCCAAATGTCCAAAGTAAGAAGACGGCTGATCAATCAGCTCTCAGGGAAATTACAGATCTCATTCCCTGGCTTAACACCATCTGCTAGGTCCAGCCCGAATCATCAGAACCTGCAGGAGCGTAACCACAAAGAGCCCCTTCTTACATAGAGGTTTAACTTGGAGATCATTACAATCAAGTTACTACCTTCTTTACAATGCAGGTCAGCATTTTATCTACTGTCTTACATTCTAGTTTGCCTAAGAAGCATGTGCCATGGTACTTTGCCACTTCCCGCCACCCCCCGAGAACAGGCATTTCACTTCAACACAGACATCGAATAATTTCAGCATATAGGCAAACATCAAAAATGTCCATCTATTTTACGTAATGGCTTTACCCGGGAAGAGTACAGCTTCACCTAAGGGCAGGTTGGAAGAGAAGCTACTGACGAGCTCTCACACTCCCAACTTCAAGGCATTCGGACCAAAAGGTTTGGATTCAAACCTTCTATTCAGCACAGAAATAAATAGAAGGGGTTGCCCGTAAGCCTGCTCTGAGAGAGTAGGAGAGAACCCAGCAAAACCATGCTCAGGCATGCATTTTTCTTAAATACTAATAACCTGTTGGATTAGCAAGGAAAGTTCTACCTTGCTGCATGCTGCATCCGATTACTTTTTTGATTAAATCACTTAGGGAAAAACCTCAGAAAAGCAGATGAAAGGGAACAGTTTAGGGGTTTTGGCTTCATTTTGGTTTTAAGGTGGTTAAACAAGCAATTTTATTGCTTCCATTCTCCAGAAAAATTTTCTTTGTTTAATAACAGATGAGACTTTAGCTAAGTAAATCCAAGAGGTACTCTTGTTTCTTCTCAACAAAGCAGTCGTCACCATCTGTTCGCACCTGCCAAACACACATCCAGTAAGACCAAGAGACTTAACTATTGCTTCTCCTCCCAATAACAACAAAAAAAGAAAAAAGAAGAAAAAAAACCAACCAAACACATCCTCGCTTCCACAGCTCTTCTTTCCAGGCTAGAGATTTACAGCAGCGACTACCTATTTTACCCAACATACTAACCACCTTTTGAACAATTTTCCAAGTTGGCCCAAAAAATAGATCATAAATATTAACCTGTCTAAAGAAAGACCAGAGGTCTCTGCACTACTGGAGACATGCAGGAACACTTTTATTTACTAGAATCCTTTGTAAAACCAAATTGTTTGTGATGGCAACTGAACTACAAACTTTTTTTTTTAGACCTAAAGACTTAGGGAATGGGAACATCCTGCCAACACTTTGATTGCTTGTTAGCACTTGCATGGCTTCAGAATGCACACGTAATGACACTGACTGTAGGGAAAGTATCAGGTATCTATTTTGCTGTTGGTGCCAAGGCCACGGTTGTGTGAGGCTTTACACAAGCAGATGAAATCCTTGCCCAAAAGAGTTTGCAAACCACCTCTCTGTTAACACAGTCACTGCATTTCAAGCCTTCCACCTGTGACAACGTCCTCTCAGGGGGCACACTTGCCTGCTCTGATCAAATACTCACTCAGCAGAGTTAATACTGAACTGATATAAAACCTGGGCCCAACCTCTACGTTCATGGTTGGGATACAAGACTCCTATCACAGGGCTCACACTTACATTCCCACCTGAGGTATGCACCTTAAATTGCATTTCCCATTGGTCAAATATTCCTCCTCAGAGCTCTCTTTAAACTGAGGTCTCGTGGTAAGGGAGAGAAGAGAGTTCCTTACCTCTTGTGCAGTCAGGGCATGTTCCCCTGCTAAAAGCAGCATACTCAGGCCTCCCATTTTCTGTCAGATCTGTTTAAAAGAGTAAACCCAAGTCTTCAGTTGATTCATTTGCTTCTTTAAAGAACCTACCATTTGCAGCGTTAAACCCCCAGAAGACTACTTGTCACAAACACTCTAAGCAAGCTGCCATAAAAGGCAATTCAAGAGAATCACAAATAACCATTTCTGTACCCTCTGGGAGAGGCTTTCAAAGCTGTCTGAAGGATTGAATTGGATTTGTCTGCTTCTCACCCCGTTGCATGGCTTTACAATTTTACTGCCAAAGGCTTGAGGTACTACAGAGATGGATACCTTTAAAACAGCAACCGTAATCATCTCATGCATAAATATACACAAAGATGCTCTAATATCACCTATGTCTCTAACTGCATGGATGCTTCTACCAAGGGAGTGGTTCCTTTCCCTAGCCACTGAACAAGTAAAAGGATGGAACAAAATGGCATGATCAAGCTCTGAAGCAAAATTTCCATTTTCACGTAGCTTTAATTTAGAGCTGCATTTAGTGGTGAAAAGGGCCAGCCTGACAGCTCTGAAGCATGAAGCGCTTGTTCCTCTGCGCCAGAAGCGTGCAGGCACTGGGCAGGCAAGCTGCCTGCCTACTTCTTGTCCTGCCAATACAAAATATAATTGAGGAAAGTAAAAGGGAGATAGAAATGTCTTTTCTCCAAGTATTTGATGCTGACAGCTTCTTGCATCTAGCCTTCCTGCACCTCAGCAGCTCGGAAAACGACAACAAGAAGTGAAAGCAATGAACACTGGCACTGCAGTACTCACGGAGTGCCTTTTCCACTCAGAACAGTGGTTGCTCTTCATCATCATGAAGACTAATTGTCTGGTTTTGGAGGAGTGCCTTGGAAGCAATGCAGGGACGCAATTTAACAGCGTGTCATCTAGAGAGAGGGAGACAGTCTGTGGCCCAAATGTCTCGCTCAACAGCCACAGCGGGACAACAGGGCAGCGTTACTCTTGCTGTATTGCTGAGACACCAACTTCAGCAATGATGAGACACCAAAGGTAAGTGACTTTCCCCAGGGCTCACTAAGCATGCACTCACGTTTTCCAATTTCCTTTCACTGAACTACACAAAACCTCTCTCTACAACAATAAACTACATGTGCCTGGGACTATTCCCTGGAATGGAGGCCAACTGGCACAATTGCCCTTGGCCATTTGGTTGCATTTTGTTATGCAAAATTTGGAGGCAGAATAGCTGCATCCAAAGTGCCCACTGGGAAATCCCCTGGCCCACTCCTACTCGTGAGCGGTGCCAATGAAGTTCTTGAGCTTTTCAGCTGACAGGGGCCAAACCTGTACCTGTAAACCTCCAAACAATTTAGCACTACAGATGATCAAGGTCCAGTTCACGGGAACACTCGCTGGTGCTGTTTAATTCAATACCACAGATGCCGCCAAAACTTCTCCCTCAGACTGCATCTCACGCTAACACACACAGCGTAGGTTTTTTCAATACGATCTGAAACCACCAGTAAACAGAAGCAGAGGAAAGCAAGGGGAATAAACCAAGCTCATCGGCTATCTCAGGGATAGAAGAGTGGCTCATTATCTTAAGAATACAGCCTAAAGAGCACCTGGCTTCAAACCCAATGTTCAACCGGAATAAATTTTTCCGTTACTGTGATGAATATGTAGAAGTTGGGGGGGGGGGGGGGTTGTGGTTGTTTTTTTGTTTTTAAACTTCTTACTTTTAAATAAAAAGGGGAACAAAAGGTATTAAGCATCTACAAAGAGACAAGGTACTATCACAAGTGTAGGATCTAGCAACAAGAAGTGACTGAAGAAATGGAGACAGAAAATGGGAAGGATCAGCAAGTACCTAAGCACAATTCACAAGAGCAGCGATCCTGTCAGCAGAGCCCTTTTTGCCACCAAAAGGCTTGATCAGCAACAGTTCAGTCCTTCAAACAAGAGGACATCAGGGCAATTAAAATGTGAAAAGGCAACACATACCTTGAAAGACAATGCCTGAAGAGGCAGTTGATTTGGAAGAAGGAGGGATTGGAAGAGGTCTCCAGGCCCATCATAAACTTACTGAACTCCCTATTAAGCCATAAGGGGTTGACTGGTTGCTTTCTGCTTGCTTTCCTTCCATCGGAAGGCTGTTGCAGAACACAAATCTTCTAAGCATGTAGAGTTTTCTTCCAGTTTTCTTCCAGCTTAATTTTACTCAGGAACAGGTGCTACACATGTTTTCTGCTGCCCACAGCTTTAAGCTTAAAAACTGTTCTGCCTAAATGGTATTTCCCTCTCCTGCATTTACAGGAGTCACCCCACTCTTCTTCCACTTGTTTTTTCTAGCCTAAGCAAATCAAGAACTCCTGATGTCATCACGCATGTCCATCGCCCATGTCCCAGCAATCCCTGCAGCTCTCTTCTCCCAGTTATTCCAGGGGGAGGTCATCTTTCTTGTACATGAAGGACCAGCAGGGCAGCCACGTCAGATGAGCTGTGCTCTGTTCAATGGCATTAACTCTTCTCTACAGGTCCTGAAAAGACTTGGCCTGACACACTGCAGTGTAGCACCTTCTTATGCCCACATCATGCTGTTGGCTCCCAGCTGCTCGCTCTCCTGTGCTTCCCTTTAAGCTACCTGTAGTTCTTCTTCCCCCTCCTCAGTTTTGGCCAGCTGAGGAACATAGAAGAGAATCATGGCATCATGGGATCATGGAATGGGTTGGGTTGGAAGAGACCTTAAAGGGCATCTAGGTCCAACCCCCCTGCCATGGACAGGGACACCTTCCACTAGACCAGGTTGAGCAAAGCCCCATCCAACCTGGCCTCGAATGCTTCCAGGGAGGCGGCATCCACAACTTCTCGGCGCAACCTGCCCCGGTGCCTCACCACCCTTGGAGGGAAGAATTTCTTCCTTACCTCTAACCTAAACCTACCCTCTTCCAGTTTAAAGCTATTACCCCTTGTCCTATCACTACACGTCCTTGTCAAAAGTCCCTCTCCGGCTTTCTTGTAGGCCCCCTTCTTCCCCCTCTTCTACATATCTTCTTGGGGGTCTCAGCTTGCTGCCCTTCAGCTGCGTAGTTTATCACAACAGGACAAGGGTAGCACTCTTTTCTCCCCAAGCAAGCAAACACTTAAACTGTTTATTTAAATATAAAAATGAAAAGGAAGGAAAAAAAATGACAGCTAAGTGGAAAGTGAAAGTTTAAACTGGTGCTGAAGCAATGCGACTACTTATTCTGCAGCTGTAGCAGAGGGCTGGCACTTAGATGTCTGATCATAATACAACAAAAAATCCTTCCACTATGGCTTCGAATTACAAGATAACTCCATCTAAGGGAAGACAAAACGTAGAGACACAAACATTTCCATATGCCTATAGTGCCTTCTCAGCACAACATTTCACTCACGGCACCAAGAACTTACTGGTATGAAAAGTTACAAATTTTAAGTGCTGTTCTGAAGCAGTTTACAGTTAAACCAACAGTAGTGAGAAAATAGTCAAGAGTGGGACTTGCAGAATGGGAGATGATTCATGACTTTGTCAACAGCTTTTACCATTGATGAAGCTTACAACTATCTTACTATTTGGGAATGACATTCTTTGTTAGTATTGGTCCGGTTAGAAACTCAGCAGGCTGGCTTGTTCATCCTTGCAATTTTTCAATCAGAGGAAAGAAAGAACTGAGGAAGAACTAAGCAGAAAGAAGGCCAGCAGGTACCAGTTTCAACTACCTTTCACCTGGGTGCAGAATGAAGCTTCTTTCTAAAAACAAAAATTGCATCTCTATCAGGATATTGGCTAGGCTGGGAAGTGCCTTTTTTCCACCCTTCACTTCACTAAAAAGCTTTTTGGCCCAGCTGGTTTTCTCCCAGTTCAGAAATGTGGAAGTATCGGGCATCTTGCACATCTGTATAGGAAAGCTGTTGCCCACTTAGCTCTGTAGCTGTGACGGTAGGCACTGCAATGGTCACGTTCCCCTGCAAATAGCAGTTGTCTTTGCAGGTGAGCCGTGTCGTGAGAAAAACACGCTCCATTACAACTTCCCAGCTGGATGAGCAAGGACACCACTAGTGGGTCTGCAGGTCAGAAGCCCAACACTGGTGCCACACCTCACATGCTTGACACAATGGTAGGTCAATATGCAAAACCTAAAACGTGCGGTGGTTTACTGTCGGGATGCCAAAAATAAAGGAGAGGTATGGCCTGTTGGGGACTTCAGAAAAAGAAAGATCTTACTGTCTCTATATTACATTTTCCAAAATGAAATCTAGTATGTAAAAAGCAATCAAGACAGGATTAACAGCTACCAACAAGTAAACGGATTTCCTGGAATTGTTCTGGAATCTTATAATCCTTGTCCAAAGCAAGCTATCAGCCTTGAAGATGTGGGACAGTCAGTGGCATTTCTACAGGTGCTCACCTACATTTGAGTTCACCAGTTAGCATGCAGCCTGGCTTTTGAAAGACGCTGCACTGGCTAGACGAGTCAGAGCTGAATCGAGCTCTCACATGAAGTCGAGGGGAGAGAAATACAACAACACAGATTTACCACAAATTGGAATATAGCTGACAAAACAGTAATCCACTTGGCATGGCAGACTCGCCATGGTTTAGATGCTGCTGCTAACATCTCTGTCAGAGGCTGTCGTTATTTTATAGGTTATCGTTATACTCATGAAACAAGCAGCCTTCGCTTGCACGAGGACTGGAGTGAGACCCCTGTGAATTACTATGCTCACTGACTCAGCCAGCAGAAAACAAACAAACAAACAAATAAATAAATTTTCAAAATCACATGTAGCACAAAAGAGAGCCTTCTTCAGAAATTAATGGCTCCATAGATAAAACAACGGATTAGATCAGTTTCTCATTAACTCTTTAAGTTCTCTGTCCTCTGCTCTGATAGGTGTTGATTCAAGATCTCTCTGTACTCAGAAGCTCTACAGTTGGATATCCCGGCAGGAGCAGTGGGGGACAGCAGCCAGGTAGACCAACACCTACTCCTTGTTCTCTCCGTTAAGTCAATAAACCTGAAGGAGCATAAAAGTGACTCCTCTGAGAGCAAAACCAGAACGGGATGAAGGGGCTTGAGATTTTTAGAACTGGTCTCCCGTATATCAGAACGACGTAGCAGGAAACACATTCTTTTGATCCCAATTCACAGTTCCTTCATAGCCAGAAGAAATTTCATTACAGGAATTTTCATACCACTCAACTGGCAAAAAGGCATACAAGCCTTTTTATTCCTTCTTCTCCTTTTATACTTGTTCCATAAAACCATTTCCCACTCTCCAGCTCACGATCTCTCTAAGCAGGAAAGTCCTATCTGCCACACACTTGTCATAACCTAGATAGGCTATGACAAAGTTTCAAATACTGAAAGCAGTATTCATAAAATCAGAAACATCAAAATGCAAAAGAAAAAAAAGGGGGGGGGGGAAGGGAAAAAAAGGGAAAAAAGGGTGCTGGGGTAAAAATTAGTTTCTACCTTGACTGTTAAGCTCTTAAGCTGCCAGTATTTAACATTAATGTTTCTACTTCCATGATTGCTACAGTTCTGCATTTGTGGATATCAGTTTGAGATTATCTGCCTTTTCCCAGCTCAGGCAATCCATTTCTTCATGGTTTTTTTTTTAATTATTTTTTTTTATGTTTAAAATGGTGAAACCCCACCCCTCCAAGCTATCATTACGCTTCTCTTGATTTAAATACAGGAAGTTAGCTCCACTGATACATTCATGCACAAGAACGTTAGCACCTCCAACTTCATAGACAACCATAAATTATTTCTGTCAACAGCAAATTACTAAACATAGTACAACACTCTATGAAAGACAAAAAGAATGCACACAATCAGCATTTCCCTTCCTGACTAGAAAATGAAAATCTCTAACAGCAGATAAGCCTGAACTAAACATCAATCAAATCTGGACCGCAAACCGGGTATGGCTTATGATATGTCACACGTCTGGACTCGACTCTTGAAAGCAATCATGCACTTAGGAAGATCTGAGGCTGTTATGCAAGGTTTAACTAGAGTCTTGGCAACTCAATTTGGGACATGAAAGGTATTTGCACTACAGTACCAGGTGCAGTAAAGGAAACCAGTCTTGCAGTTTGATTTCAACACCACATCTGCAAACAAAACGAGGCTGCTACGTTTGAGGAAAATGGATGGAAATCTCACCTGCCACCCCAAAGTTACGCGGTGGCATTTTGTCACTTCTTGTCACTTTCCTCGGGCCTGGTAAAGCCTTTGCAGAGTCCGAAGCAAAGGCCCATAGCTTCTTCCTGTTTGTAACAGTGGATGCCTGGGTTTTCGCAGGTTGGTTTGCTGTGCGGCACCAGCTGTACCCTCAATTTGCCTTCATACATGCATCCTTGTACTAAAAACGGAAAATTGCCAGTCATGACGTTATACTATCCACAGGGCAATAGAGTGCACTGCTTGTAAGAGCATTGAATACAGCAAATAATCCTTAAATATCTTGATTTTTTTAACAGTTTAGTCACGTGCTTAGAGTCTGACCGCCAACACAATCTAACAAGAAGAACTATTAAGGTACGTAGAGCTGCATTTCAAAAAGTGGGGATTCTCTTTCCTCTCCTGAGGGTTTATCACCCAGAGCAGGCTGAAGTTCTGATCCTGCAAACTGCTCCCCAGTGCTTGAATGCTCACTCTGGGAAACAAATTCTTTTGCAGGTCCAATCTTTGCTTACTTTCTAGTTTGAATGAAAGGAAAGCAGACACTTAGCAATAAATGCAGCATGATGCTCCTTACCTTGCACTCCTTTTCCTCTAATAGATCTGTACCTTAGACTATTTGAGGATATTCTTTCCCAAACCAGGCACTGGAAACAAACCACTACCAGTATCACCTCATTTTCAGCAACTTCTGATACATCATCCCAGTGTGCCTTCCAAAATGTACCATGCTGCACAGCTGCATGAAAGAAACTGGGGACAGTTAAAATGCTCTTTGGCCTGCAGCACACGGCACACATCTCAGTTGTTTGCTATATTCTTGGTATGAGGCAGCAAAATGAACAAAGCCAGGCTACACATAGGGGGGTAGGGGGAGAAGGTCTGGATCCCACACGGTTTCGGGGGCAGGGGGAAGGACAGGAACCTATTTTATTCTCAAAATGCAACCGTGATGTTTTCCAAATACCTTGCTGACCAGACCAAGACAAGATTTTTGAATGTTAGCAGCAATTAAAAGAGCACATTTCAAGCGTGTTGCTGTGCAAGGTGGAGAATGCATGAATCAGAGGAACATGCCACGCTTTCCTGCTGCGGGTGTTTGCCTAACAACTGAGAGGGGAGCACAGCACTGGCTGCTGTGGGAGGCTACCCAGCAAGGACCAGCGCTGACTGCGGGGAGGAAGAACCCAACACCTTCCCATGCCCTCAGTAGCTCTCAACGACAGCAAACAACCAGAAGAGCTGTTTTATCCTGAAGCACATGGCAGGGCAGCTGCAGGAAGTTTCTGCTGCGGTTGCACACCCTGCCACCCACCCAGCTGTCGTCAGTCCTCGTTACAGCACAGAGAAACACCTATGTTTCATGCACATGCCTGCACAGAAACATACGCAGAGGGAAAAAATCCCTTGGGTGTCACATAGAGAAATAGCACTGACAACCTTGTCCTCTTACAGAGTCACTGCAGTGTCTTCCCTGATCGAGAAGCAGCACGCCTTGTGGCAGGATCACCACCGCAAGCGTATCGCTTGCTTTCATCTCCGTCTTAATCTACCAGCTGGCACTCGCTCCCTCCAGACTGTAGCCGGGATAAAAGCGATTCAGTTTACAAGAAGCACAGCACCGTGTGAGCCCGCTGTGTATTTATAAAAACAGCTACACATAATAAAGCTCTGCAGGGACCGCTGACCCACACAGAAGCTGTGTTTTCTGAACAGGCCGTCTGTGTGAAATCCGCAAACCCAGGACTGCGACCCCCCCTCACCCTGTCCCTTCTCTCCTTCCCTCAGCCGGGCCCGGCTCCACCTTGGAGCCCCCTCCGGGCAGCCAGCAAGCAGGAGACACCCCCACGCCCGCCCAAGGGCCTCGCTCGCCTCACGGGCAGCCCCAGCCCTCACCTCAGCCAGGCCGCAGCTGGAGCAGAGACTGCGGAGACCAACATGGCCGCCCGGCAGCCCCGTGCCCCAGGCCTACAGCTCCCAGCATGCCCCGGGAACCAGCAGGGTCCCCCGGCAGCCCCGTGCCCCAGGCCTACAGCTCCCAGCATGCCCCGGGGTGCTTTTTCCTGCTGCCTGACCCTGCAGGGACCCCATCCCCGGCACGGCCCCGCCCCCCGCACGCCCCATGGCCGCCTGCGCTGGGGAGGACGTAGACGACGATGAGGAAAAGGAGGAGGAGAAAGAGAACGAGGAGGAGAAGGAGAAGAAAGAGAAAGAGAGAAAGAGAAGGAGAAGGGGGGACAGAGCGGCGGACAGAGGTGGGACAGGGAGCAGGAGAGAGGGGCGGAGGGGAAGGGTGAGAGCAGAAAGGCAGGGAAGAGGGAAAGAAAGGGAGAGGCGGGGACACAGAGCAAGGAAAGGACGGGAAACAGCCCAGAGAGACTGAGAAACAGAGGGATGCGGATCAGGGCAAGGAGGGTCAGAAGGACAGAACAGGGGTGGCCTGCAGGATGGAGACGGCGGAGGAGCAGAAGGGGATGGGGAGCAGGACGGAGGCCCAGAGAGAAGAGAGAAGGCCCGGCCAGCTGAGCAGGGGATACAGGCAGGAATGAGGAGACAGACTGCAGGAGAGGGAGGAATGAGGAAATACAGGCAGGGAGTGAGACAGAAAGAAAGAAAAAGAAGCAAATAGTGGAGAAAGGGAGGAAATAAAAAGTGGGGGCAGGGAGCCAGACAGAGCGCGATGGGGAGAGACCAAAAAATGGCAATTCTGGGCAACTGCCGCCGTTTGTTGAGCACTCCTCAGGAACTGCATCACTGGGAGCCTCGAGGAATGCGCTGCCTGCCAAAGCCCTGCCCTGGGCCCAGTCCTGTGCCCTAATATTGGTGATGAGCATTGCCTTGCATAGTGGCCAGGACTAAGGGCAAAAAAGGACAGCTGGGGGTGTGTGGGGGGAAATTCACCCATCTGGTTTTGGGTTGGGTTTTTTTTCTTGATGTTCTTGCTTTTAAAAAGAATACTATTTAAGCTCTAAATACAAACTGCAAGGAAAAAGGAACCAGGCGTACCAGTCTGGTCACACTTATAAAGCCTGAACCCATTCAACAGCCGCACCAACCACCACTCGCTCCTGCTGCACACGCTCCATCGCCTGCCTGCAGGTACAGGCAGCCGCCCTGTTTCTGGAGTGTTCCCCAGGCACAGCAGCACCAGGTAGCTCAAAAAACCATGCTGCCTGCAAAAACTTGAGCACAGCTGAATTCTGGTCAATTTTTCCTCTTTTTAGGCTGGGTTAAAGGTTCGCCCATTGGGAGATGGCTCAGGACCATGCCGGGGCCAGTGGCACTGCTTTCTGGATCCCGTGGTGGCGATGGGCAAAGGAACAGGTTGTCAAATCCTGGGCCTGGGTACCTGTGTGGGTTTTCAGGGTCACCCCTGCCTGATTTTTCCCAGCGAAGCTGCAGGCAGTGCCAGCCCTGTGCTGCAGCCCTGGGGCTGAGGCTCAAGGAGCCGGGCATTTCCGCAGGCGCTGCATCCTGCCGGGCCCCACCACCAGCTGCTGGCTGCCCTGGGCTTCCCCCTGTTGTCTCCAGTTCTGCTTTCTGCCAGTGCTGCGGGCACCCCAGAACAGCCTGTCTGCTCCCCACAGCCCTACTGCCGTCCACGTCTGCAGCTCATGCCTGGTGTCCACATGCCAGAGCTGATTTAGGGGGTGGCAGGTTTCTCTTGTGGCAGCGTGGGAATGGGGGCAAAGCAAACCCCATCCCTCCCTTTTGATCTTTGTCCCCAGGGAGATGCAGTGGAGATGTACCGTGTGCTGGAGAGCGTTGTTCAGGGAGGTGAGAGCCGATTGCAGAGCAACGCTGAGAGCCGCCTGACAGCAAAGGCACCTGTTGGCCACAGAGGAGCCCAGGCGAGCTGGTTCTCTCGGAGGCCAGCAAAGAGCCTCCTTCTGCCCCTGGTTTTGTGAGATACGGAGCAGTGCAGAGATGTTTCTCAGGCATCCAGGTCTGAGGAGGGTTTCCCAGTGCCCCCGTGAGAGATTGTGGTCCCAGGCAGCATCTCCCCCTAGAGCCGAGGCTGTATCTAGCCCCCTGGAGCTGGGTACGGCTGCCCTGAGGCGTCTCGCAGGGAGGACGGGGTCATCTGCCTGCTGGCTCTGACACAGAAATGATGAGCTGAAGCCCCGTGGCCATGGTTGGCTGGTTCAGCGCCTCCGAGTGCCTTTCTCCCATGGAGCATTTAAGCCAGGCACTTTTTCAGAGTGTGACAGATGATGTGAAGATGGATGCTGGTGATGTCCTGGTGGCTCTGTCCCACTCCCACTTCAAAGTTGTGCTGTCTGAGATCTGGGGCCACCTGCAGGCTCTGGCGGAGATGTCCAGGGAGTTTGTGTTCCGTTTGTGATATCTTAGGGCTACAATGAGCTCGGGTTATGGTATGCTAGCATTGCAGTGTGCTAGGGCTATGGGATGGCAGGATTACAGGATGTCAGAGTTTAGGCAGGTTAGGATTAAAGCATGTTACTGTTACGGATTGGCTGTGGGTTTGTTGGCGCTGGGTTCTTGGAGTTATGTTATTTTTGCCTTGTCTTGTGTCCTGGGTGGTCTTTTTTTTTTTTTTTTTTTTTTGAGATTCCTTTTTTATCTTGTTTGCCTTTTCAGGGTTTGGATAGGGGCCTTTGGTTTGTGTATGTTTCTTCTGGCTGTTTTTTTTTTTTTTACTGTTCCGGTGGTTTATGTGAAAGAGGCTTTAGGAAATCCCTTCCCAAGTCCAACTGAAACTGAAGAGGTTTTCTGCCGGTGGATTTGCTGTGGCACTTGCATCACTTCGCAGGGTCTCTAACTTTCCTTGGGATCACCTTAGTTTCTGCTCTGTAGGAGGTTGCTGGCAAGCACTGAATTCACACAGCCTGTGCTCCTGTTGAATCGTCTTGTTGCTTTTTGTCACAAAGCAGTTTGTCAGAAAATGTCTGGTGAATGAGGCTTGTGGTGATAGTTTGGTATCTGGATGTTCAGAAACAAGAGAGGGATGTAAGTTAACGTTTTTAAGCTGGATGGAAAGAGCAGCTTGAATTTATTAAATGTCTTGTCACACGTCAGAGTAGCTCTGATAGCATCCTTTGCCTTCTAGCAACGCTGGGTAAGATCATGAATCTTTAGTCCTGTGCTAGGTTTTCACCTGCAAACACTTCCATGTACTTCTTCCTGCATCTGCTTTTGTCCCTGTAAAAGCAACAGCTGGTCTCTGGGTCTTTTGCTTTGTAGTCAATGATACTATTTTGTAGTTTAGTTCATCTGCATTTCCCCCTTTCTGTCTGTCCTGTGAGAATTAAGTCTATCGCAGCTGAGCCCAGGACACTCTCTCACTCCCTCTGTTTTGGATAGCTGAATAAGCTAGCAACCTGTTAAGTAGAAGATTAACCAGGTGCCTATTCCAGTACTAAAGAATGCAGTGTAGGAGTGAAAGGCAGAAGCGTCTCATCAGGACACATGTAAAAATGCAGTGTCATTGACAGTTTCGTCCGTGTTTGGCAGTGGTGGTTGCTGTAGCCCTGTGCTAGCTCCGTGCTTCTCGCTCAAACTTGGTGCAAAGGTTGCCGGTGAGTTTCTTGCTTGGTTCTGCCTGTGCCTTTGGTTGGTGTGGCGTCAATGCTGTTGGCTGGTGTGTGGCTTCATGCTTTATCTGGTAGGCTGATTTGTCTGCTTTGGGAAGATTTTGAGCTGTTGAACAGGTGGGACTGAGAGCAGGAAAGGCATCCGGCTTTGGGCTCTTGTGTGATTTTGTTAGCGCAAGGACACTGACTACTTTTTGGCTTATCCCTGTTGTTCAGTCGAGGTACATCAGCCTCCAAGAAAGGGAGAAGTCTGAAGGCAGCATCCTCCCCAGGAAGTTTTGTTCTAGGCGTCGCTCTGCCCGATGTCGACTGTGGAACTGGCGCCTGTGAAGAATGATGACGAGAGGTGCTGGGACTGCTTTCTCGAGAAAGAGCTACAGGCTGAGCCTTGGGCCAGAGAAGTCCAGGCTCCCAGGGATGGGCCTGCACAGGCTATGTAGAAGACGGACCACTGTGGATCTGGATTGGGGCGAGAGCCCATTGCCTTTACTTGAGATCCACTGTCTTCCCGTTGCTGATATGAGGCGTGGTGGGGTTGAAACTGAGTAAATCCCTGAACTGAGATCTGGGGGGGCCACTCCTGTAGTACCAAGGACTCCACCAGAAGCTCATGTCACAGTGCCCCTTCTTCAGCACACAGCTCGGCCTCGTGAGACTAGAGAACGTCCTGTTGCCTGTCTTTGTCCCATCCGATTCAGGGACTTTCCCTTCCAGGTCAGATGGCTTCTCAAGTTCTCAGATTAATCCTTTCCTGGGAACTTCTGATACTTGCTAGGCAGTCTGTTTTCTCTTGAATGGGCTGGTCCAGCAGAATTGTGCTCATGAAACCACAAATCTGGGATTTGAGGGCTTGTTGCACTCAAAATTAAAGCAGGCTGCATCAGTGTGACACTAGGGATTGTTTTGCACTATGAATGCTACAGAGAGGCCATACGTCCTTAAAGGCAGCTGTGGTTTAGACTCGATGAGCTACATCTGCAACCCTTCCTACCTCAGCGTGTTCTCTAGTGTGGTTAAGAGATGTAGGTACATAAAACATTCCAGGTATGAACAGAGGACATCAAGAATTGCGGTAGTGATAAGATTTATTTATTTTATTTTAACTGGAATTGGATTCCTACCTCCAGCTTTAGAAGTCACTTTACTGGCAGTCACACAGCAGGATTTCTGATGGTGCAGTTCCACCTGTGGGAGGCAATTTATAGCCTCCCATTTGCTATTGAAGAGCAGCTCAAATTGGAAATAGCCCCTGTTGCAGAGATGGGCCCCATAATGCTGGACTCTAGGGTTGTTAGTGAAGACAGTAAGATGAATGAGTTCTTGAAGCTGTGTTTTCCACCGTCTTATCTGTATCCTTGAACATCATTTCCCCATAGTTACCAGTTTCTTGCTTGTACATGAAATCAATGCTTGAGTTTACCTCCTGACTCGCTAAGCTTATTTTGCTTGTTTTTTACCAAAAGATTGTGAAAATCAATTCACATTCATTCAGCAGGCTGCTGAATCACTGTCTGCATCACGTACCCAATGCTGGTGGGTACTAACCTGCAGCCGCTTAGAGGAATTGGACTTCTTCTCACTGGCTAGATGGCAAGTGATGCTGTATCAGTACCCAGATATGCAACACTGTGGGAAAGGAAAGATCTTTTAGTCCTCCTCCTGTTCTTCCTTTTCCTCCTCCTCCTCCCCCACTAAATCTAGTTTAAAGCTTTCCATACAAGTCTGGCCAGCCCGTAGCCTCAGTAGCATTTACATATAGGAAATAATATGGATTTCTTTTTTCCCCTCCCCTCAGCCCAGAGGATCCCACATAATTGTCCTCAGACTCCGAGGCAGAGAGAAATCCACAGAAGAGCAGTGGCCAAACAGCAAGCACAGAAGCAGCTGTAGCCAAAAGCGCCTGAGGATGGCAGGGAGCGTGCTGATGTGCAGACAGCTAGAATGGTGAAGGGGTCTTAATTTCATCTAAATCCAAAAACTCAACACATGTCGGGGAGGGGCAGTGCCCCAGGGCTGTAGCCGCAGTGGGAACGCCAGACTGTGAGGTCACAGAGCCCCCCTGTGCCATGCCATGATGTGCGGTGCTGTGCCACAGGCACCGCTCCAGCAGTGCCAGCAGCAGCAGCGGCAGCAGCAGCAGCGGCATGGTGCAGGCGTGGGGGGCCATGACCCCCGCCTGCCTCCTTATCCTCTTTGTGGTGTCCCTGCAAGCCTGGGATGTCAGGGCTGCTCCGTGGCAAGCACGGGGATTAGGTAGGTGGGCAGGCGAGGGCCAGCACCCAGCCCTGGCAGCGTGGCGCAGCCCCCACCACACCTCAGGGTGACGGCGGGGCTGGGGTTGTGGTGTGGCAGGGCTGTGAGAGCAGCGGGGCCGGGATGGGCCGGGTGAGCTGTGGCCAGCTCCATGGGCAGCAGGAGGTAGATGTCCCGTGGGGAGGTGCAGGGGGCTGCAGCCGCTGCAGAGGCATTTTCCAGGTGAATGGTGGGGCCAAGAGCGGCACCGCGGGGTGAGGAACCATCCCCAGAGGCGGCCCTGTGCTGCGCTGCCCCAGGGCAGCCTTCCCCTGGCCTGCATGTCGGGGCCAGACCAGCACCGCAGGGGCCAGGTAATAGCCTGCAGGGGCACTTCTTCCCCGCACTGGCCACAGCTGTGCCCGGAGCCCTGGCTCTGCTGCTCCCTGGCTGAATCCTGACTTTCAGCCTCAGGGTCATCTGTCCTTGGGAGATGTCTGCTCAGAAAAACAGGAGCATTCCTGCTCTAGCCCTGCAGTGCTCTCCTTGGGTGAACCCAGGTCCCCCAGGCCCTCTGCAGCTTTGGGAACCTCCACCCATGTCTGGGTCCCAGACATGTCATTCATTACCTGACCCCCCTCCAGTGACTGCAGGTCACTGAGAAAGAAGTAGATCACAGCCTCTAATGGAAACATGCTTGATTACAGCTGTGCCTGTAGCCGATGGCCATCTGACTGCTCAGCCAGATCTTGTCCGGGAGCCTCAGGGCAACCCCACAGGTATGTCACTTGAATGAGCGGGCATTTAGGTTTTAATATTCGTTCATATGAAATTTAACTTGATGTTTTCTTGGCCGATGCTTAGACATGCAGAAGAGCAGAGAGGGAATGGGTCAGGCTCAGTGATGTGGCCTGGTGTGCTCTGCCTTGCAAAACATTCTTTCCCAGCCTCTCCAACCCTGCGCTGCTTCCAGTGCCTGCTGCAAAGCCAGTGGGCTTGTTGGGGTTGAGTTTAGAGCTGGTGTGGGCTCCAGGGAGTCCTTTCTGCCGGCAGGTCTGTGCATGGTTTGTTTTAAACCGGCATGGTCCAGGCACCCAGTAACGGTCTGCGCAGTGCTCCTGAGTGGCAGGGAGAGACGAGTGCCATGGAGCAATCCTATGTGTGAACTGCATTCATTGTTGTTCACATCTGAAGAAGTCTATTGAAATATTTCACGGGAGCTTCTCTGTTCTGTTTGTTTACAGACGTGACTGGACGCAATGCCTATCCAGCTTCCCAGCCGGGTTCCAGGGCTGACACGCAGGGAGATCGCACGGGTACGTCATGGCTTTTGACTTCCTTTGAGAGCTGCCAGCTCAAAGCCCAAATGTGAGCAAGATGTCTCTTGCAGGTGTGAGAATATAGGCCTGCCTCGTGTGTGCCATGTTGTTCTGTGATCCCCTTATATGTTGTGCTATTCAGTATGACAGCGTATATCACAATGTATGATGGGACCTTCTTGTGGGTGTTTGGTTGCAGATGTGGGTACAGGGAGGGCTTTTCCCGTTTCTCGGCTGGGTCCTGCGCTGGAGCTCACCTGGCATCCCAGGGGTGAGTAGTCAGTCCTGACTGACTTCACAGACTAAGCACTTGTTTTCAGTATGCTGTTCTTGAGAAATTTAACTTTATACTTTCTGTTCAGGTCCTCAAAGAGCAAAGTCTAAAGCTAAAGCTGAAATAGGAAGATCTTCCCAGCAGTCACCAGAAGTCCTAGAGGAAATCCTGAAGGAATTGGACAAAGCAGCACGTGGTGGGTATAACCGGAAGACTTGGGAAGCTGAGGTTTCAGATGCACGTATGGACATGAATCCTGCGCAGCAGGAAGGGATCGATCAGAGCCTCACTGTGCTGACACTCAAATTTCACGCGTTGCGGGTGCTGGTGAGCTGTAAAGATGGTGCAGAGTCTCTGCTGCCAGTTGTGGTTCAACTGAGCCCCAGGGACGGCTGCTTTCCCGGTTATAGTGTTACTGGCCAGAGCTGTTCTGGGCAGACGTTGGTATCCAGCTGGCAGGAACTGGCGGTGCTCACACCTTGAGCGTGTGAGGGACTTGGCTGAGGAGCCGATTCCTGATAAGCCATGAGAGGGCCAGCACCCTGCCAGTCGCTGGCCCTTGGCCAGTGGACAGGATGCACCGGGGGCTTGGGGTCACTGAGACCGGCAGACTTTGCCTGGGCTGCAGGCATCCCCTGGCCAGGATGGGAGCACCCCGGCTTCACAGCCTGGTCTAACCCCATTGTTCTCCTTGATGTCTGAGGACTCTCGGTGACACCTCGGGGTCAGGGACAGGCGAAAGCTGGACACCCAGCTGAAGGCCAGACACCTGACTTGAAGGCAGCTAAAACGAAGGGCTGTGAATTCGGTGTCGGGTGGTCTGCCTGTCTGTTTCTACTTGTGTTTTAGATAACTTGGTTGTGGTTTTCCTCTTGTTTTGGGGGACTGTGGGCTCTTCACTGCCACTTGTGAAAGTGCCCAGAATGTGGTAGCAAGAGCTTGCGGTTCTCCACCATGAGTGTCTGTTACCCTTACCATGTGGTGGAGTTGGTATGATGGGAAATGCTTCTCAGAAGGACTCTTTCCCCAGCTGAACTGGTTACAGCATCTTCCTGTCTTCTCTGAGGGAAGTAATTTACCATCATCTTGCAGTTTGCCAGAAATGCACTAAGTGGAATGTGAACAAGGTCACATGCAATCCCCTGCAATCTCAGCAGGTCAGGATTTGCTGTCTCCTGGTAAACTGGAAAGTGTCTAGCGCTTAAATTTTTCTCCATGAATGACACGTCATTTGGACTAGTGACTAGGTGCACCCCCAAATGCCCAGGCTTTGTTTCTAAGCGTTATTAATGTATTTTGAGAAGTATTGCCTCCTGAAGATACCACGTTTCTGACGAGGAACGGTTACTTCTAATTAAACTGAGCCGCTTTCTTTCTAAAGAGATGGACCGTGAGACTGCGGAGAAGGAGGCATTTCAGGAAGGAGATAGTCACGCAGTGCCAGTCTCTGACGAAAAAGCAGGGGCAGTTCAATCAACAGTGCCAGGTAATTGCTGTCCTTCAGTCATCCAGTGTCATGAATCAAAATCACTGTGTGTCTGCAGCCTCTTCCCCTGGTGCCCACTACTGCACATCTTGTCAGCAGCCAAACTATTAGTACAGAGCGAGTGTTCTAAACGAAGCCAGCAACGGCTCTCTGAGGATGCCTGTCATCTCTGGGGTGTGGAGGTTACTGCCATCGGTGTGCCAGAGAGACACTCACTCGTTACCCTCTGTGGATGCAGTGAGATGCTCACCTCCCACCGCACCCTGTTCACAGGCATTTCAGAACTTTGCCGTTTTGGGGGTGAGGCCATCTGAACCACCCTCAGCAGACGATGGGAAATACGACTCTTAAATCGAATGTGCCTCCTGCAATACCTGCATCCCAGAGCTTGCCCTGAGTCCCCCTAAGCACAACAGAGGGGGATCCCTCCTGTGACCTGAGGTCCAAAGGGATTCACTGACGGATCGGGCATGGGCTTAGAGGGAACCTGTGCCACCCTCCTGCATCTTCTGTGCCTGAGCCATGCTGAGGCTTTACCTTTCTCTGATTCTTGGCAGTGGCAGTGCTGTCCAGCCCTGGAGAAGCCCACCACGCCAGGAGATATGAATTTTCTCCAAAGAATGCAGGTAATTAGCAGTCTTGCAGGGGGCCATAAGGGGAAGACAAGTCCTGAAACCTGGGGGCATGCAAACAGTGCCCATGCTGGAGAAAAGGCAAAGTAGGAGAGCAAGGTTCAGGTGTCTCCTGAGAGGGTCCGACTCCATCCCCTCAGGGTGTGGGTGATGGGCTGGGGAGAGAGCTGGGGACGGCACTCCCTGATGCAGGGATGCTTTTTGTCTGTCTTACTCCAAGAGGCGATTGGTCAAACAGCTGAGCTCCCCCACATGCTCTCCATCTGGCCTCATGAGTTCTGTTCAGTGGGACAACTTGTCCCAAAGGGTCAGAGAGAGCCTCCAGGCAGCACCACTAGCAAGCCTTGGGGAGTGAAAGTGGGTGAGCGCAAAAGAAATTGTGTGCACATGTGAAGGGTGGCTGAGAAGGGGGAGCGAACCTGTGGCACTGGGAAAACTGGATTACGGCCATGCCAGAGTGTAAGCAAAGCTCTGAGGAGAAAGAGAGGCTCCAGAGTGCATTGATTTGCAACGGCTTTGGGAGTTTCCTTTGCTTCTGCTGAAATCAAGAAAACATTGCAGCCCCAGCATGTTTGCTGGTGCAGAGATGCTAACAAAGTGAGAAAGAACATTTCCTGGCAATGTCAGACCTCCTGTGAGATTACCAGTAGCGTGCAGGACACACTAATGCACAGAATTGTTTCTCCAGATGTGGATGGCAAGAGAAACACAAATGCTATGGATCCTCAAGATTTCCGGTACTACTGCATAGAAGGCGCCGTGGCGGTCTTGGGCTCCGTGCTGTTTGGGATGATATTGTGTTGTGTGATCTGTCTGTGGAGGAAGAGACGACGGTGAGTTGTTGGGAGGTTTTTTTGCCAAACTTCTGTATTAGATGGCTGCTATTTGCCATGAAGCATTTAGAGGTAGGGTATTCTGGAGTGCCGAGACAGTTACTGGCCAAACTCCACTGAGATTTCTGCTGTAAGATGTTTTAACTGCCCTCTCAATTCATGGGCACTCTTTTGTGAAACCCCTTCCTCCTGTGGCAAGTGTTAGTTAAAAGTGACCCTGCCTCGACGAGAGCAGACCCAGCGACAGACGTAGGATGAGCAAGGTCAGGAAGAAAAGCGAGGGATGACATTGCCATAGAAAGTGAGAAGCGCAATAGTGACATCTTCCTGCCAGCGAACCTGCCAGCAGAAATCACCCTGTTAGGTGATGCCGTAAGTCCCAGAGGTTCACCTCGGCCAGGGTGTCCCAGCAACTGAGACCGTGGTGAGGAACCTTCCCAGCTCTCGGCCTTGCCTTGGAGACAGAGTCAGCCTGTCCCATCTGCACCTGAGCACTGCCAGCGTGTGTGTTCTCAGCACAGGCAGGGTTTTTTTCTGTGCAGGGGTACGTTCTCTCTTTGGATACGTATTCTGAAGAGAGGATGGAGAGCACCTCACTGAACAGAGAGCCGAGGCTGTGCCCTTGTCTGGTCAGGGACAGGCAGGGGAGTCGAGTGCTGGTCTCTGCCAGGCACACTGAGAAAGGAGAACAGGAGGCTCTCCTGGCCCTGCAGTGCTGTGCCCAGCTTTGGTCCCCTCGGTCTGTCGTGGGCAGGTCTCCTTCCAGGCACGTGCAGAGCAGGCAGGTCAGGATGGTCAGGGCCGAGAGGAGACGAGCCGTGGGCAGGCGAGCAGAGCCCCAGACGAGGGGTGCGGGGTGCCCCGTTTTCTGCACGGAGCTCTCCATACCCACAGCTCCCATGTGCAGCCAGGCATCCGCACCCCGTGAGGCGCCCAGTGCTGCCCCGCACCCTCACACCCGCCCGGCCTCACAGTCGTGGTGGGGCCTCAGCAGCCTCCTCTCTCCGCAGGCGCCTCTCTGCAGCTTCGCGAGCCCGGTCCGACACCAGCAGCTGCTCCTCGGGCCTGGACAGCCGGAGCAGCCGCCCCAGCACCCCGGAGAGCTGGACCCGACAGCAAGAGCCATCACCTGTGCCTGGAAGACCGGCCCGCCTGCCACACAGCAGTAGGGAACGGGCCTCCGCCAGCCCAGACAGCCGCCCGGCCCGTCCGCCTCCACCCTGGCCCTCATGGCTGTCCAACTCAGCCAGCCGGCTGTTGCGGGACCAGCCCAGAGACCTCGAGCCCCCAGAGGAATTGAAGCCACCTGCCCGCACCCCAAGCCCATCGCACCAGCCCTCCTGCAAGGGCCTGAGCCAGCCCCGCCAGGGTATGGGCTTGGGCTACAATGACAGACTCCTGACGGACAGCTTCAGGGATCGACCATTTGTGTCCGAGTAATGGCACAGCAATAAATACAGATCAGTAGCACAATTGTCCAGGTCGTAATGGCAGAAGACCCAGGGATTCACTAATCCTGGGCCGAATTTCGTATCAGGGCACACAGGGACCAGGATGCCCACGATGTCAGCAGGCAGGGAGCTGGGCATGGGACCCACCAACAGGCTGGGGGAGCCCAGCTTCCCTGGTGGGACTGTCCTGCTAAATTCTGAGCCACAGAGGCACCAAAGGGGCTCGTTAACAGGTCATCATCCCCACCTCTGCTCCCTGTGCCAGCTTTGTCCTGCAGTGCACAGGACAGGGGTACTGTGTAGGGCAATACCAGCCCCAGCCCCTCCATTGCGTGCATGCCAAATACACCACATAAGGCAAAGCCAGAAATAAAACGCAGAGTAGCACCAAGCTGCTATCGAGCCATAACAGAGACACCATTGTTCTTCTTTTGGCTGGGATGGAGTTAATTTTCTTCCTAGCAGCACATATGGTGCCGAGTTTTGGATGTGTGACCAAACCAGTGTTGGTAGCGCACCCACGTTTTAGCTATTGCTGAAGGCTGCTTGCATGGCCCCAAGGCCTACTCTGTTCCCATGCTGCCCTGCCAGCGAGTAAGCTGCGGGGTGCGCTGGTGGATGAGAAGCTGGACTTGAGCTAGCAATGTGTGCTTGCAGCCTGGTCAGTGCGGGTGGGGGGTGAGGGGGTTGGTGAGAGGATGTCTGGGTCTGTGAGGGGTTTGGGGGGGGATTTGCGAGGGGTTTGGGCGGTCCGTGACTGGATTTGTGAAGGGGATATTGGGGTCTGTGAGGTTTTTAGTGGGGTCTGTGAGGGGATTTTAAGGGTTTCGGGGGGTCTGTGAGTGGATTTGTGAGGTGGTGAGGGGATTTGTGAGGAGATGTTGGGGTCTCTGAGGGGTTTGGCGGGGTCTGTGATGGGATTTGAGGGGTTTGGGGGGATTGGGCGGTCTGTGAGTAGATTTGTGAGGGGATGTTGGAATCTCTGGGGGGATTGGGCGGTCTGCGAGTAGATTTGTGAGGGGATGTTGGAGTCTCTGAGGGGTTTGGGGGGGTCTGTGAGGGGATTTGAAGGGTTTGGGTGGGTCTGTGAGGCAATGGGGGGGTCTGTAAGTGGATTTGTGAGGTGTTGAGGGGATTTGTGAGGAGATGTTGGGGTCTCAGGGGATTTGGCAGGGTGTCTGAGGTGTTTGGGGGGTCTGTGAGGGGATTTGTGAGGGGATGTTGGGGCCTCTGAAGGGTTTGGGGGGGTCTGTGAGGGGATGGGGGGGGGTCTGTGAGGGGATTTGTGAGGAGATGTTGGGGTCCCTGAGGGGTTTGGGGGGATCCATGAGGGGTTTTGAGGGGTTTGGTGGTATCTGTGAGGGGATGGGGGGGATTTGTGAGCAGTTTGGGCAGTCTGTGAGTGGATTTGTGAGGGGCTGTTGGGGTCTCTGAGGTGTTTGGGAGGATCCGTGAGGGTATTTGAGGGGTTTGGGGTCTCTGAGGGGATTGGGGGATTTGTAAGGGGTTTGGGCTCCGGTCACGGAGCTCCTCCTGCCCAGGGCTGTGGCTGGCAGCGCAGACAGACACGCCTTTTGGGAAAGATTTGCCGACCCGGAGCAAACGCAGGGCAGCTCCTCTCCCTCCCTCCCTCTCCGAGCAGGCGCAGACCCCACAGCAGCACTGAGGGACGGCAGAGCTGCACGCACACCTCGCAAGCGCTGCTGAAGGAACAGCTCCGGACCGAAGGGCCCTTCCCAAAGGTCATCTCTCTGCAGGCCCAGTGCCCCGGCTGGCTGAGGAGCAGCTGGGCGGGGGTGGGCGGGCTCTGTGAGGAGAGGCGGCCCCTGCCCGCCCAGCAACAGCTGTGCTATTGGCCATGGCTGAGCCAATCAGCGGAGCTGGAGGCAGCCAGTCAGTCACAGCTGGCCTGGGGCATGGCCGGAGGGGGCAGAGGCCGAGCAGCCTGAGGAGAAATGGGGGAGAGATGGGCTGGGGGCAGGTGGGGTGAGGGGGGTCCAGGGAAAGGGCCAGGGGAGCTGCAGGAGCAGCAGCAGGTATCTGCCAGGGTGGAGGGGCCTGAGGGGAGACCTCGGTGATCACCCGAGGGCCCTGCCAAGGGTCAGTTGAGTGCTCAGCCCCAGGGACGGCCCCACGACCAGGGTCAGAGCGGTTCCTGTTGCTGCCCCGAGGGTTGCCAGCCCGAGCCCTGAGAGCTGGAGGTCAGCGTTTCATGTCCGCGGGCCAGGGGAAGGCAGGGCGGCCTCCTCTCCAGCCGGCAGCTCTGGTGGGGACACAGCAGGTGCCCTTGCTGTCCCCAGGCCTCCCTGTGGGTCTGATGGCCCCGAGGTCTGATGCATGCCTTTCGCCCCACGCAGGCTGTGCTGTGGGCTGTCGCGAGTCCAGATTCAGGATCCTGCTGGCTGCGCCAACCGCTCGCCCTGATGTAGGATCCTGGCAGCTGCGCCAATCTCTCGCCAAGGGGCGGAATGCACCTCGCTCAGAAGGAGACAAGCGTCAGTGTGTTTTATTGCGGTAAAATAATAATTTGACAGAGTTCAGTAAATTTGGGGAATTTAACAAAGTTTGACAGTGGTTTCCCGAGGTTCAGTAAGTTGGACGGCCAGGTTTGCCTTATTAATTACTGCATGGGAGGCACGTACTGTTGTAAATGAATTTTGTCCCAAACAGGATTTTAAACAAAGTTAACAATTTATTAAATGAATAAAGGCAAGCAAACAGCGCTGGGCACGTGGGGAGCTTCTGCTCTACCACAAGGTGGGCCGTGAAAAACAAGACAGCTTCTTTTATAGTCTAACGTTCGTTACATAGTCATATTAGGCATGTTCTTCTCCATCTCCTGGTTGTGTGGGAGCTTAGAAACTTGTCTCTGACCAGGCTCCCCACTGTTCGTGCCAGACAGCAGACATCCTGTGTAACCGCGGATACCTTTCACAGCACCTGCCTCGATCACCAGAACCCAAACAAGTCTACAACAGACACCTCCCCCCAAAACAAATACACACAACAAATGGCCCATCAAGATCCCAAGCACTGCAATCCCTGAAGACAAGTGCACATCCAAATGCCTCAGTTCTCTTCTAGGATAGTTAACAACAGAACCGGTTTTGGGTTGGCAAAAAAAAAGAATGAACTATGTACATATCATCTGTCTCCTCCCTGCCTGCAGTTACACAGGGATCGACAAAATGGCTAAAGATTACATAGACAGTGAGGGTCACATTTTATTATGCGGTCCTAGCATTGTTTATATTGACACGAATCAGATGAACGTATCTCACACGTAGGAAGGAGAACTGAGTTAGAATCGAGCTGGAAGGATTCACACAGAGACCGGAGATGCAAAAGGGTAAGGAAGACCCTCCCGTTGAGTCACGAGGTTCAGAGGGGACCCCCTTGCTTTCTAAACTCCTCATGGAGCCTAGGTGTGGCTCGGTCCAATCTTAGTCTCAGAGTTGGACAACAGTTTATGTCTAATGGAATTATCTGTACAAAGTTTATAATAGCTAATATTAAGTAGCTACATGGATTAGTACTGTTTCCTTAGTATGAATTCAGCATGCTGTCAGTCACTTAGCAAAGATCTGCCATTGAGAACAGGTCTCTCTGCCTCGAGGAGCAACCTTGAGAGGCGTCCCAGCTCAAGGGGAGATCACTGCCGTGCAGCCACATTGTCTAGGAGGGAGAGCTGAAAGAAGGCTCCCTTAGGCTGTCATATTTATGGGATAAAGTGGCTGGCTCCTAGTCAAATCACATGCCATGGGAAAGGTATGGATGAGACTCCTTGTGCCCACAACTTTCTTTGCTCCTTGATAAATGAGTCTTGGAAAAGCCACCCACTATTCCTGTGTTAATCGCATGATGAGTGTTCCAAGGTGATAGGCAGCGGTGCTCACTGGGTCACTCGGCTCCTTTGTGGGTTTTCAGAGAAGAGATTGAAACTAGAGGAGTTCTTGGCCTGGCTATGGCTCAGGCCTTTACCTCCTTTGGAGCCTTTACCAAACTACGGCTAGTTTGATTATAGGATCGAGTGTACCCGTCACACCGGCTCTTGGGAAGTGAGGGTACATGTGACCCTGTGTGAGGTCAAGCTAGAACATGCTTTGCAGCTTGTGTATTTACTGCCGTGAATTTTCTGCTCTTCCTGGCCGTCTTCTGTGGTTTTCAGCCTGCTCTTGCCTCCACAGAAAGAAATGCTGTGTGTATGAAAGAGGCCGTTAGGAATCTTCCCTTAGGAGCTGTGTTGTTTTTTTTGTGCTCTGCTTCTGAATTACTATCTGTATTATATCTGCCAATGTTCAAAATATCTTTCTAATTCCCTGGTTAAAGTATTCTGAACCTACTCCAGCTACAGTTTACTACGCACAACTCCCACCAACCATCATTTTTTATTTCAAGTCATTTTTCATGAAATAACACACATCGCAGCCAGAATCCTGTGTTGCTGTTCCATGGTTTTCTTCACAGTTTTCCAGCTGTATTCCTCCTCCCCCATGATAAACAGTGTTGCCAGTATTTCTTTTTCTCTTAGAATACGCATGGTAAGGGTGGTTGCTGGATAGCTCATCCTTTTTAAGGCCGTGAAGACACGTTCTGAGAAGGCCTTTTCCTAGTCCCAGATATTCAGGGACACAAGACGTGCCTATCCCCGTCAGCTCTGTGGAGGATTTAAGAGAGATTGTGCACCTGAAGGTTACACCATGCTTCTGTATCGGAAGCTGAATTTCAGCAAGCAAAAGCAACTTCCCCAACTCTTAATTTGTGTGCCTTTGAATGCTGCAAAATTGAATTAAATAATGATCCTTGCATACATCTTTCTCAATTAAGCATACAGTGGATGTCTTCTCTTTCAACCAGTCTGGAGCTTAAAAATCAGCATAAAAATTCTGGATAGTGTAATTTTTTGCTGCACATGGCCTCAGTCCACTTGGCAGAAAATTGGATTAGTTACACAAGTCTTTAGGGAAGGCACAAAGAGAGCCTAAGGTTTTGAGTGCCCTAGGATGCTCTTTCCAAGTAAGTTAACAGGCACATAAACACCCTGTAATGGCGTAAGGACTCCCCAGAACATCTTCAGTACAGCTGTATTTTATGTAAGCTGCTGTTTTCATGCAACCTCAGGTAGCACTGTGCTGCTCTTTACAGGATGGGGTGAGTGGTGTTGTCTTTGGCTGTGTGGGTTTAAATGTGTTTCTAATGTGCGTGTCAAATAATTACCTGTGTAACAGACTGCCAGTCTGGCTGAAGCCAGTGCTTCCGAGAAGATGAACTAAAAGCTTTGATGGTACGGTCCTGCCATGAATATGATCCAGTCAAGTAAGTGTTGATCATGTCCAATCTGTTCTTTGAAGATTATGGGAAAATTGCAGAGATGTGTGTTTTAACAAGAGAGACACGTGCCTACCTTTTTCTTTTTTCCCTCTCAAACCTTTTAGTTACATGAAGAAACCCTTAGGTCCGACTCCACCATCATATACTTGCTTTCGTTGCGGAAGACCTGGCCACTACATAAAGAACTGCTCGAAAAATGGGGTATGATTGTGGGGGACTTCTGGTGTTACCCTAGTTTTTAATGGTTATAACTTCACAGTTACATAACAAATACATGAACACTCATATTAAGAATTGTTTCGCTTGGGGTGAAAGGCAGAGGTTATATGGCAATGTTGCAAAGCCCTTCCAAATTCAAGGGGAAGCTGGAATTATAAAGGTGGAATTTTCTTTCTAGGTCGTAGACATTAAATACGTCCGTAGATCTTTCTCTATGAACTTTCATGCATATTTTTATATACTTCAGTATTACTGGAAATTTTTCTGTTTTCCACTCTTTTTAATGCCAGTTCACAGTTTTTATTATTTTGTATCGAACCAAGACATTTCTCTTGACCCCATCTGTTGCATATTTGCGTGTTTTAATTAGACTAAGTCCCTGGTTGAGCATTGATGCCATTTCACGTTAGTCACTGAAGGTATACGTGTGAGGTATGAATTCAACCTTCACCTATAGATGGTGAGTGTAGGTTTCTCCAGTGACTGATTCAGAGCACAAGATTAAGCTCTCACTCTGACTTGTGCTTTGGAGGAGGAGCAGCGGGTTTGTCTCTTCTCTGAGTGGATGGTGAGCTAAGGCATATGTCAGCCTTAAGCAACCTGAAGTTAAGCCAAAGAATGTTGCTGGAGTTCAAAACCCTGTTCAAGCCTTTGGAACATCCTAGCTATATCCTGTAGGAAAATAACTACTTCAGTTGAGCAACCCTTACGCTAGGTAAAAGGAGAGGATTAAAGGCTTTTGCTGCTTAAAATAATCAGGCACATGTCATTTTAAGTGTGGGTCTTGAGGTACATCTCCCTCTCTTTTCTTGAACAGGACAAAAAATTTGAGTCTGTTCCCAGAGTTAAAAAGAGCACCGGAATTCCACAGAGTTTCATGACAAAGGTGAAGGATCCCTATATGAAGGGTGCTATGCTGACAAGATCTGGAAAATATGCAATACCAACTATTAATGCCAAAGTATGGAACTAAGTGGACTGACCAAAAAGTGAAGGAGAGAAATCACGCATAAAAATCTGAGTGGCAATGCAACCCAGTTGGCAGGCATCTGTCATTCCAAGGGAGGAAGCACTGTCACTGTACCTTAACCTGAAAATCTGTGTTACTTTCTAATATTAAAAGAGGGTGGTCCTACTGCTCATGCCCCTGGAAGTTGGCTAAACTTGCGGTATGCAAAGAATCTGCATTTCTGCAAAACATTTCAGTAGTGTTTACAGTGGAGTCGTTCTCCTTGAAAGCTCATTTTGCTTCTGTTTTCTGTTTGAAAGGCTTCTTGCCAAATTCAGCAGGTAGCTGTTGGACTGAGATTTCCTCCCCCTCTGACTTCTATTAAATCCCATGTGTGAAACTGACTGACATTTTCCTGTTGCTATAAACTGAGAAAATACTACCATGTGCTGACAAGAGTGGCTGTTGTAAAATGCACTTGGTAGCACTTTTGGTTTTCCATCATGGATCTCCTTTTGTAGAAGCTGTAACATAGACGTCTTCCTTTTAGAAAATGTCATTATTACTCGGAGACTACCTTTATCCTGTGCCTGCAATTTACATTCATCCTCTGGCAGAGGAGAGGTGGGATTCATTTTGCCTGATTTCTAGCTGTCAAAAACATATTTTCCTAGTCTGAGCTTCTTTCTTAGTTGATCCAATGAATGGGAGAGTTCTGCAGAAAGAAGATTGTTCCCCCCTCCCTCTTCTAGTGTTGTGGCTGTAGAAAAGGAGTTTAAACTAAGCACCTGTGTTTTAGAAGGCTAATGTGGAGTGAGCAGAATTCCATCTCTTCTCCTCCTTTGGTAAAATCCAAAGCTTGGAAAAGTTTTCCTTTACCCATCTTTAACTTGTTTCTTTTTCCTTCCCCACCCTTCCTCCAGGGAAGCTTCTGCTAGAGAAAAGAAGGAAAAGCCTCCCTTTTTACCACAGGAGCCATCCTCCTCCTCCTCCTCCGATGATCCTATTCCAGACGAGTCGTTATGTCTCATTTGTAAGGATCTAATGACTGATGCAGCTGTTATTCCCTGCTGTGGAAACAGTTATTGTAATGAAAGTAAGTGTTACTCCCATATTTGTTGATTCAAAACATCACATCTGATCTTCTGAAAGCAGAAAGAAATAACTTTGTTACCAGTTCTATTTAATATTTAATACGAATTGAATATGAAAGTGCTCTTCTCATATAAAGGGGAAAAGAAAGCCAGGAAGCTTTTCCCCCTTTTTACGTGTCTAGCTAAATCTTCTTTACATGCGGAAGGACGAGTATGAGAAGAGTGGCTAAGTCTGCAGGTGATTACAATGTTAGGTATTGAATGTGTTTAGTTTGTCCACAGCCCTTTCTCTCATACAAAATTATATAGGCAACTCTGGGGACTTCTGGTGGTCTGCAAGAAGCGGAGAGTTAGGCATTTAATCCACATTCTTCTCCACGGGAGAGTTGGTTAAAACCTTCAGAACTCAAACCTACTCATGGTTTTTTGAGACATGTTTTATTCATTAACCTTGAGGTTGGGGACTTCGCACTGTACTAGATGGTGGGAAAGAGACTAGTTGAAACATCAAGACACAGCCTATGCTACATCTTCAGATGTCACACTAGTGAAATATCAAAACTGTATAGTTATTTGCTGCATACTAGAAATTTTTTACACTGTTGAACATTTCTAGCTTCATGGTCTCAATTCAAGACCATATTCACCATTAATCATATGTGTGTTTTTATAATTGATGAGAACCCGGAAAACTTCCTTAGTTTGGCTAAATACTATTTTGATTATTCTAATTATACAGAGGTATTAGAACAGCATTGCTGGAATCTGAGGAAGATACGTGCCCAACACGGCATCAGACGGATGTTTCACCTGATGCTTTAATTGCCAATAAGTGCCTACGCGAGGTAATGTGATGACATTATCATAGAGTGCTTGTAAGAAAAGGCTATTTGTAGAAAGCTGAAAGGGAAGAAGATACTAATTTACATCTCCTTAAGCAAGGCGTAATTCAATAAGGCTAAATTTACTTTTCAAATACATTATCTGTTGCTGTCACAGAAGCTTACAACTCTTTAGAGACAACCTGGCAAATTAAGGTCACGCTTTTGTTTAACATGATTGCCTTGCTTTCAAATTCGGTGTTAACACTGAAGCACATTAAATAGTTACTCTGAGTTATCAGTCATTAGTATCAGTGTTTCATGTGATGTGTATATTGGTTTCATATATCTGTTTGTTGGTTTCTTTTAGGACTGATAGCACTTACAGGAATATACAAGCAGTTTTCCTCTGTGAAGGCTTTTGTTCATACGTATGCTGAAGTTTCATCTTACCCTTTTTGTTAATGTTTTTCTGCCTCTAGGCTGTGAACAACTACAGAAATGGAACTGGCTACGCAAAAAGGCTGTGTCAGCAGATTCGGCAGCAACAGCAGCAGCAGCAGCCGCTACTGCCACCGCCTCCACCACCAATCATGAGTGTTACGCCTCCTGCTGCTCTGGTGACTGGCTGCTGAACCTTCTACATCTTTCTCTCTGTCCATCAGCAGTTCGTTGGAAGAGAAGGTAAGCTTTATTTCAACATAGGCAACGATTCTTATATTTCAGTAGAGCTTATTTTCCAACTGTCTGCGTTTATTCACAAGGGCTGTCAGGTTCCTGTGCAAAGACACCCAGCATTAGCAAGTCATATGGGCCCCCAAGGACAATCAATACCCACCACTGGTAAGGAACTGTAACTTTAGAATGTCTTTTAAAAATTCTCTTCAGATAAACTGAATGCGATTTTTTGCTCTTTCCCCTCTCCACTCCAAAAGGTCATCCAGTGAGAGCCAGTACACTTTGCTCAGCAGGTGGCAGACCAGGCTGGGAACTGCAAGTGTTCTACAGAAATTCTATGTATTACTACTTGTAAGCTGTTAAACGAGGCCGTAGCACTTCACTTCTGCAACAGCCAATTTATAATGAAGTAAGTATGGACAGAGAGTTATGGAGAATACAAGCGGTCGTTAATGTTTCAATGGCCTAATTTGAATTGGCTTTAACAAAGGGGATCTCTGCTTGCAGTAAATTTATTTAAAATAAAACTCCAGTACCTGATCGAAAAGAGGACTGTGAAAAAGGAACTTTTTTGGAGGAAACCATAATTCCATATCAGAATTAAATACAATTAAAGGCTCAGGCGGAAAGCCACCCTTTTGATTTCTGGCTGAACAGGACTGTAGAAATTGATTTCCCAATAGAAGTCAGCCTCCAACATTCTTTTTCTAACCACTTAGTTGACACCGATTGAGCAAACTCTTGGAAAAGTCAACACTGTTACCTTATGACAATTTTGAGTTTCTTCAGTTTAGTCAGGCCAAATACCCAAGGTGCCTTCTCTCAGTTGGAGAGAGAGGAGTCTGTTTTATCTGTTATTGCAGTGTCAGGTCAGTCCTTCCTTTTGGTATATATGTGTTAGAGATAGATTGTAACGGTGCACTGTGTTTATAAAATCTTCAAGATAAATCAGAACAAAACCCTGGACCCATCCCACAGATTGTCTAAAATCTCCAATTCAGGAAGCAAGAAAACAACAATTCAGGGACAAGAGCAGGCCAAATATGCCATTGTGAGGCAACAGCATAGGAAGCGTACGTGGAAGAAGATAAAAGAAGTTTGAGGGAAAATGAGTTAATATCTGTGCCGTACGGGCTGCCAGCGGCTGTGGCTTGTCACTGCTCTCGGGCTACCAGCCACGCTTCAAGGTGGAAAAAAAGTGGCTTTCTCTGAATGCTGGTGTCAGGAACAAGGTGCTTTAACTTGCCAGCAGGTGCCTGCAGGCTTTTATTAGCAGGAGTTTGTGTGGTAGTGCCGCGATTGAGAGACGGGACACAGCTTGATGCAAGCAAAATGTCAATTTTATTATGATTCTTCACATACATTTATACTAGTTCAGGCTAGCGTGTTCTAAGCTGATTGGTCCAAATTCTACGTTAAGCATTTACAGATACATTAAGCATTCACAGATTGGTTAATGATAATGAGGGCGCGAATCAAAGAAAAATGAGCTCTTGTAATAAAGCAAATAAGTCAGAACGCGAGTACACGCAGTACAGATGTTTCAGCTCGTTAACAATTCCTGCAACATAAGCAGAATCAGTAATTATATTAAGCGGTATAGACCATCTCCGGAAAGCTCGAATGACCGCAGTCAATTCTACTATCTGAGGAGAACCGGGGACGGTTTCTATGTCTGAGTTCCATTGCCTTTGCTGGTCATCCCACCATAAGATGACTGATTTATGTGATTTCCCGGACCCGTCCGTAAATACAGTGAGAGCTTGTAATGGCAAATCACTCCTTTTTGGTTTGCGTATCAGGGAAAAATTACTATTAAACAGCTTATGTGGAGGTGGGTGAGATGTAAGTTGACCCATATAGCCTGCCAATGCCATAATAAAGGCATCTGACTGCTGATAAAGCCACTGTAAGTATATGTTTGTCACTGGTAAACAAATATATACAAAATCTACTCCTGATAATGTTAACAAGCGTTGCCTGGCTTTAATGATCAAAAAGGAAAACATCTCATGTTGTGTCAAGAGAGTTTTCGTAGGTTGGTTTGACAGGAAAACCCATTCGATAATTAACAGTGGGTCTGGTTTCTGAGGATCCCATTGAAACATTAGGGCATGAGGCTGTCGAGCAGGGTTCAAAATAATTAGATAAAAAGGTAACTCAGGAGCCCAGCGATGTACTTGCCTATGAGCAATTGCTGTGGCAATTTTTTGCAAAGAGTCGATAGCCTCTGGGCCAAGGCTGCGGGGGGAACTCAAGTCAGTGCTTCCTTTTAACAGTTCAAATAGAGGACCTAAGTCCGCATTAGAAATTCCCAACAGCGATCGGACCCAATTGATTGTTCCCAGCAATTTTTGCACATCATGCAAGTTTTTTATATCTGTCTGTATCTGTAAAGCTTGAGGAACTATAGTTTGAGCCCTTATGCGCCAGCCCAAATATTTCCATGGTGGTATTTTCTGAATTTTTTCCAGTGCGATACAGAGGCCTGCCGAACTAACGGCAGCCGTGACAAGGGCTACAGCTTTCTCCAGGACCTCATGATGTTGTGCAGCCACCAGGATGTCATCCATTTAGTGGTACAGTAAGACACTGGACATTGCGGTCCTAACAGGACTAAGCACTTTAGCTACATACCATTGAGATATCGTGGGGCTATTTTTCATTCCTTGTGGCAGTACAACCCACTGGTATCTTTGCAATGGGGCTTGCATGTTGACGCTTGGAACTGAAAAAGCAAATTTAGGAGCATCATTTGGATGCAGGGGGATATTAAAAAAACAGTCTTTGAGGTCAATAACAGTTAAATGCCAGTCTCGAGGAATCATAGAGGGGGACGGGAGTCCTGGTTGTAGGGCTCCCATGTCTTCCATAGCATCATTAATTTTTCTAAGGTCATGGAGCAAGCGCCACTTGCCAGTTTTTTTCTTAATAACAAAAATAGGTGAATTCCAGGGGCTAGTAGAAGGCACAATGTGTCCTTTCATTAACTGTTCCGTGACTAATTCTTGGAGGGTGCGAAGCTTTTCCAGTGGTAGGGGCCATTGATCTACCCAAATAGGGGTATTGGTTTTCCAGGTTAATCTTAGAGTGTCGCGCACTTCAATGGCCCCACCTAAAAATGGGTCCGAATGGACATTCCCCACTGGGACAGTACATCACGCCCCCATAAAATCATGGGAACAGGCAGCACAAAAGGCTTAACGGAGGCTATATGCCCCTCCGGACCTTGAATTTGGATTAATTCCACACTTCCAGTTCCGCCGATTCCTGCCAATGTTTGGGAAACATTGGCCAGAGGCCACTGTGGGGGCCACTTAGCCAAAGATATTACTGTAATAGCAGCCCTGGTATCAATAATCTCATTTAGCACTACTTGTTGTCCCCCACGAATAAGGGTGCATTGACATATAGGTCGTTTCTGAGAGATAGACTGTACCCATAAAATTTGTGGGTTCCCCGTAGATCCAAACCCTCCCCGCCTTTGTTGGGGCTGACTAGGAACCGGGGAGTCCATTCCCGTGGGAATTCGTATCAATTGCGCTATACGGCTACCTTTCAGTACAGTGCAGGGAGGAAACGGGGTCCATGCCATAATTTTAATTTCATCAGTACTATCAGAATCAACAACCCCAGGTAACACAAAAAGCCCTGACAATGTGGTAGATGATCTTCCTAACAACAGCGCTTGTGTTTTGGGGGGCAAGGGTCCCGAAATATTTGTCGACAGCAAGTGAACTGAACAATCAAGTAACGTTACTGTGTGGGTGGTTGCCAGGTCCAATCCGGCACTCCCGGAGACTTGAGGCACTGCTGCTTCCCTCCGTGGGGGTTGAGACGTCGGCTGCGGTATTTGTGTCTGCACGCATCGCTGCTCCACGCTCCGTGATCGGTTTCCCTGTATCGGTTGTCCCTGAAAATCATACTTAGACCGACATTGATTAGCATAATGACGCCCTTTTCGGCATCTAGGGCAAACCCCAGGGGCTTGGTGCCTGCCTCCCGTATTCATGGACAGGCAGTTCCTTTTTAAATGCCCTGGAGCCGTAGCAATTCCCCAAATGTGACGGACCGCGCATGGCTGCAAAGGCAGCAGCCATGGCCTCAAATTTATGATCCACAGTACCAATTCTATTACAAGCCTCTACCATTTCAACCAATGTGGGATTCGGATTCGGGAGAGACTTTAACAACTTTTTACAATCCACATTAGCATTCTCGACGGCTAATTTTAACAACAAAATTTCCCATGCCTCCGTATTATCTATTTGGCGCTCCAAAGCTTGTTTCAGTCTATCGATAAACTGCATATAAGACTCTCGGGGTTCCTGGGTAATAGTAGTAAAAGCCTTTTGCAGCTTCTGTGAGTCAGGAACCTTAAAAAAGGCTTTTTTTCCTTCTTCACGAATTGCCTCAAGGGCTTCCCGTGGAATTCGAGCCTGATCCACAGGACTGGTGTGCTGACCTGTACCTGTGAGGTGCTCTATAGTCAGCGCAGCTATAGCTGCATTGCCGTGACCTATGTAAGTTAAGAGGAGCGCTTGGAGTCCCCCCCTCCAATGTGCCTCCCACAAAGTATATTGTGTTGGTGTCAGTAACAATTGTGCTAAGGATTTTAAATCATGTGGAGTCATTACATAGGTATCAAAAACAGAGGATAATAAGCTTGCAAAATACGGGGAGGAAAGTCCATGTTCAGTGACAGTACGGTGCAACTCCTTAATCACTGGAAAAGACAGAGCTTCCCAACGTGCCCCCCAACCTTGATAGATCACGGGGGCTACTATTGTTTTAGCAATTTCCAGCTCTCCTTCCTTTAAGGCTTGGCGCCTTATGTTAGCCCACACGTCATGTGGGTCAGGGGGGTAGAGGTCTGGCTCCTTTTCAGAGTCCACTGGTCCCGGATCAAAGGGATCCTCTTCTGGGGGGTACCCCGTGGCACACACCTCTAGCGGCGCAATGGATTTTTGACCCTCTGATGGTAACAAAGGTATCGCAGGAGAGTCTTCCTCTCTCTCTGCTTTGTCTTTGTGACTTTTTTCCTGGGCTTTTAAAGTCTCAAAAATACCTCTCCACCATGGAAGCATGCGCTGTGCTTCAGCATTCCCTGTAGTCACCGCATCCCATAGTTTCACCCCCACATCATCCCAAAGTTCCCGCGTAAAAATAGTAGATGCAGTTACAGTGGGTATTTTCACTTGTACCCATTTAAGCATTGCTTTAAAATCATGCCCAGAAATATTCTTTCCATGCTTTTGAAGAAGAGCTTTCATAAGCTCATATACGTCTCTTTCCGGGGAAGACGCTTGATTCCCCATGTTTCCCACAGCTCACCTCTCTACTCCGGAGGGATTTCGGCCGGCCAGCTCCTGCTTCCTTTCAGCAGCTCATTCAACGTTCTGTGGGACTCGCAGCATGCCACGCAGATAGGTGGTTCCTGAGCCCTGGTATCACGTCGGGGTCACCAATTTGCCGCAATTGAGAGACGGGACACAGCTTGATGCAAGCAAAATGTCGATTTTATTATGATTCTTCACATACATTTATACTAGTTCAGGCTAGCGTGTTCTAAGCTGATTGTCCTGGTTTCAGCTGGGATAGAGTTAACTGTCTTCTTAGTAGCTGGTACAGTGCTATGTTTTGAGTTCAGCATGCGAAGAATGTTGATAACACTGATGTTTTCAGTTGTTGCTCAGTATTGTTTAGACTAAAGTCAAGGATTTTTCAGCTTCTCATGCCCAGCCAGGGCACAAGAAGTTGGCACAGGACACAACCAAGGCACCTGACCAAAACTGGCCAATGGTGTATTCCATACCATGTGACATCCCATCTAGTTTAGGAACTGGGAAGTGGGGGGGCAGGGAATTGCCGCTCGGGGACTGGCGGGGTGTCGGTCGGCAGGTGGTGAGCTGTTGCCCTGCGCATCATTTGTACATTCCAATCCTTTTATTACTACTGTTGTAATTTTATTAGTGTTATCATTATCATTATTAGTTTCTTCTCTTCTGTTCTATTAAACCGTTCTTATCTCAACCCAGGAATTTTACTTTTTTTTCCCCGATTTCCTCCCCCATCCCACTGGATGGGGGGGAGTGAGTGAGCGGCTGCGTGGTGCTTAGTTGCTGGCTGGGGTTAAACCACGACACTGATTGGTCCAAATTCTACGTTAAGCATTCACAGATACATTAAGCATTCACAGATTGGTTAATGCTAAAGGAATTTTTTAAACATTTACTTCTTCTATTTACAGCAATCTATCATGAGCAAGAACAATAGTTCCTCTTCTACAGGGTGATTGTTTTAAAGTCTCTCCAGCTCACAATCCTCTGTACAAACATAGAGTGAGCAGTCTTTGTCTCTTCTAATCAAAGTTCTTATCTTTCCCAGGGCCTATGGCCGACAAGTTCTAGCACACCTCCTTCCATCAATTTAGCAGTGCTGGGGGTTTTACTGACACCAGACAAATCCTGTCCCACATGGTAGGAATGGAAGGTGTAGCTGGTGTTACTTCAGTGAAGGTCATGGGGTTTGGGGTTTTCTTGGTTAGTTGGATTGGATTGGTTGGTTGGTTTGGTTTGGTTGGTTTGTGTTATCAATTTTGGGGGTTCAGGAGCTGATTTCCATTCATTCCTCCTCCCAAGTGGTGAGGGTAGAAAAGGCTGGAGTGATAAATTTCTACCCAGCTGGAGGCAAGCCGACCGCGTGAGTCAGAGAGACGCATTCACAGTGAAAGGCTCATACACCACCCTGATGGCTGAAGGCAACTCCCTGAACTGTAACAGTGTGAACTTATCTGTTGTCTGTCAGAGTATGCAGGAGAAATGGCTTGCAGCTTTGTGAAGCTATAAACAAGTGTCAAAACTTGGAACAAATGAGTTTAACTTCTTGTATAAAATTAGGATCTCTCAGAACAGAAGTAGGTTGGAGCTGTTCACTATGGTGGACAAATCATAGCAAGAGTTGGCAAAATATTAAACTGCCAGAGACTTCTCATTTAAACAGAAGGCTGGTGGATGAATAGGTAGTATGCCATGTGTGCTACTTTCTCTCTTAAGTTCTCTTTGTATATGCCTGGCAGTCTGGTACAGTTGAGAGAGAGAAGTAAGATTTTTTGTTGTTGGTTTTTTTTCAATACCAAAAGGGGATCACATTCTATTGGGCACACATCACTCTCAGTAAAGCTTTCCAAGTGCCATTTTTAAGTTGTGAGATCAAATTTTCAGTAATACATGCAGGCAGCTGAAAAATATCGACTCTTGCCTAGAAGAAAGAATTTGCTCTTAATAATATCTGCTATATCTAATTGATATTGTCCTTTATGTCAATCTCTAATTATAGCCTCTGTAGGAAGAACGGGGCAACAAAAGGCAGATGGTGGCCTTCTGTACGCTGGAAGGATCGTGGATGCTAGCAAAGTCTAAAACCCATTCTTGTGTTGTGCAAACTCTCTGAAGTGCAAGTTGTACGCTGCCAGTAATACGTAAAACATGTAGGAAGTTGCTGCTGTAGGTGTTCTAATTTAGATGTAGTGCACATCAGTTAAACATAGGCTTTCCTTCTGTATTTGTTATGGAAATAATATCATAAGAAGGAAAATATTCATTATGACTATTTTGACTTAGGAAGTGGAAGTTGACAATGCCTATAAACTAGGCAAGGCAAATGAGGTCAAGGCCTAGTTACCCTTGTAAGTAAACAGCTGTTCTGACTGGGGAGACTAGTTGATAGGACTACAGTCCTAATACGCCCCAGCTCCAGCTTTTTGGAAAACGCATAGAAAAAAGTTTGAAAAATGAGCTCATAGAGAAGGGAGGCAGGGGGAACCCACTAGATGACTAAAAGCCATGTCTGTAGTTGGATAAAGCTACTCTGAGAGAGAGAAATCCATCTTCCCTCAGTGGAAGAGTAAAGGCAACAATTAGAAATAAGGAGCTCCAATAAGCTACCTTTTTACAATCAAGTGTTGAAGCTGTCCTTTAAGCACTTCCTCATCCCATTCCAGCCAGAGTGGGTCAGATGCCTTAAATAGTTCTAAGCGTCTCTCGACTAACCCACCTAATACCTGAAGTTGTCCGTATGTTAAGTAGGAAAATGTCCGGTTTGAATAATGGCATCATTAATCCCTTTAGCCTTCGGGTCTGGATATGGGCTCTTTGACAAGCATGATGAGTTGTAGAGACCTTTTTCACGTGTCTCCCCCTTTTGCTACTAGTGTTTCTGTAGAGACCCTTGATCCACTAAGTACAGTCCTCACCTTCTGTCCCACTCCTTTCTCTCCCCGGGTGTCAGCTGGTAATGCAAAGTAGGGGTTCCTTTCTCCATTTTTCCCTTTCTAAAGCAAGGGTTCTGTGGTGTAAAAAAAAAAAAAAAAAAAAAAAAAAGCTCACGCTGCTTGTAATTTAATGGTGTGCTGCCATGTCAGTCCTGTGCTGCTTCTGATTGCAAGGAACTCTAAGCAAACAGGGCAAGCAGAGGGTTGGAGGTGAAAATGATGCCTTGCTGTGCCTGAAGTTCCAGGGGCAGTAACCTTGTGGGCCTCCAAACCCAGGTGCCTGGTGTCCTGCTCAGCCTAACTGGGCAGTGAGCTAGCTCAAGCAGATTTGAGCACCTTCTACAAACAGAGCTTAACTTGCGCTGCTCTGCATGCTGACATACAGCTCTTGGATTTAGATTGAAACAGATGTATGTACAGCTAAGCCTCTGAACTATAAAAATTGAACACTGTGTTAAGAGCACAAGGCTCTGCTAGTAACATTAGCTGCAGATTGGTTGATGTTTTCATTTGTCCTCTTCCGTAAACAAAACCAAGGGAATGCTGAATTTGCTGCAACAACTCTGTTTAACAGACCACTTTGTTGTATGTCCTTCCTCTACAATCAACTATAATGTCCTTCCAGAGTCTGTAGAAGCAACTTGGTAGCACCTTGGATCTTTTCTTATATCCAGAAATGTTTTTCTAAAAAAGTAGTTGTGACTTCTAAGTTAGGTCAAGTTATCTAAAAACCGTAAGCAGGATCTTTTTCCCCTCATTTATGGTAATGCTGTGCAAAAGAGCAGAAGCTGATTTGAAAACCTCGAAGTGGAAGGGTGTTTTCCAGTAAGGTGGTTGGTTTGTTGTTTTGTGGGGTTTTTTTGTTTTGTGGAGTGTTCAGGATTTTATTGTCTCCCACAGTACTCCTAGGCTGCAGAACCAGCCTCAAAGGCCCTATGGAATGACTTCTCCAATTAGATTGGCTCCTCCTAAGGATATAGACTGCATTCATACTCAGAAGGTGGTTGAAGCAATGAAAGCATGTGGGGTATTTGAAGATGAGGAAGAACTGAATCACAGGTATAACAAGGCTGTAAAATTTGTTAATCTCCTGGGGTTTTTTTAGGGCAAACTTATACATGAGTTTTCTTTAAAGGCTGGTCATTCTTGGTAAACCAAATAGCTTGGTCAAAGAATGGATTTCAGAACTTGGTGAAAGCAAGGTAAGGATTTTTGATACGTTCTTATCAAAACAGCTGAAGCCTTTTTGCTTCTTTTAAAGGTGATACTACTAGGATTTATGCTAAAGTTCAACTTTTAACTTTCTTCTTAAGTATCACGCAGAGCTGTAGTAACTGCCATTGAAATAATGTATAAAAGATACTTCAGATCAAGCTCTTCAAGTCCTTGGGGCACGGAATAAATTTGTGAAGTGGCTCCATCAGTTGACTTGTAGCAGTTAACAAAGCTGAAACCAACATACTGTGGGGTGAGAGAGATGGTAAATGAGCAGTCATCTTGCCCCAAACAGCCTGCAGCACTCAATCTAGTTTGACATTATTTCACTAGACTTGCCATGGGTATGGCTCTTAGATGGTGTTAATTTCTGTGGGCCTGCTGCAGGGAAGACTGATAGTAGGTCTTAATTTGTTTAAATTGATGAAACGACTGCTACATTACTCATCTTTGTTTTGTTTGTGAGCTGCAAGCACTCGCTTCAGAAAAACAGCATCAGTCTATTAGACTAACAACTCAGTCCGGGAGAGAGAGGACATTGTTTATGGAGGCTGTTGTAGTCTTTCTAAATGACTTAGAAAGAGGCTCTGCATCTCAGTGGGATTCTGACATAGAGCCTTGGAAGGAACGGATGGGTAAGTCGTGAGTCTTCACTTCCTTTGCCGGGTCACAGGCAAAAGCTCACTCTATCCCCTCTGCAGCTGCTGCTCTGCGGACCAACATTTAACGATTACTGGTATTGCACAGTGAGCTTAATGCATTCTTCGCATGAAAACTTTCTACCCAGAACATCACCCGTGTGCCTTTGCAGCTTTGGGTGTCTCGGCTGACACCTGTGTCTGCTGCTCATCTTCCATGCACTGCCATTCACTTATGAAGCAGTTGATTGCAACGTATCAGGGGAATGTTTCTCCTCCAGATGGGATTACAGCAGTGGCTGCAGGCTGTGTGACTTCAGCTTGTGAGCTGGCCGCCATCCAGAGCCATAGGGGGAATGCAGGGCTGAGGCATTCAGCTTTGGTTGTCTATTTTTTATGCCTTTCTAATACTGTATTGCACTCCTCAGGAATCCAGGATCCCCAGCAAGCACTCCTTGCCCCAAGCCCACGGGCACAGCTGCACGTAGCAACCGTTCAGCCTCTCAAACACACTGTGCGACTGTCAGCAGTGCAGAACACATGAATACGTGGGGACTGTCTCATCTCCTACAGGTGCTGGTGAGAAAAGTCCAAAGGCTGCAGATTGCAAATGACCGCTAATGTACCGTGCAGCTGTGGCGCTGGCCATCCTGGCGTCCATAGTCCCTCTGGGAGCTTTGGGTCACCTGGTTGAATCGCTGCTGAAGAGTAGGAAACAGTGAGTGGGTCGTCCCAGCATTCTTGCGCAGCAAAGCGTTCCCAGTGGCAGCATTCTGTAGTGTAGTTCACTGAGGGTAGCAGCACCCTGTTAGCATTTCATAGAATCAGAATCATAGAGTTGTGGAATGGTTTGGATTGGAAGGGACCTTTAAAGTTCACGTAGAGCAACCTCTCTGCCATGGCCAGGGACATCTCTCACTAGGTCAGGTTGCTCAAAGCCACGTCCAACCTGACCTCGAACACTTCCAAGAACAGGGGCATGGAAGTGCCCTTTTTTTCTCTCTTCCCTGCCTTTCTCCTCTCACCCTTCCCCTTTGTTGGCTCATATTCCACACTGGATTAGCAGAGGAGAGGTAAAAAAACTGCTTGAATATGCAGAAATACATTTTTTTGACTAAAGATCACATACCTGCCTCAACTCTGACCTGTAAACCTCAGTGCCCTTCTTATGCCTGGAACTCAGCCATCTTTTCCAGACACAGGAGCACGTCCCCACAATCCCCAGGAGACCTGCATCTCTGTCAAAAGGCATTTGGAGCTAAAAGATTAATTGGCTGACACGGGTCCCACCCTGTCCAGCAGCCCAGTGGCTCAGGCTCTCCCTGCAAAACTCCTATATCCACACCCCCTCCTCACTCAGATTTGCAGGTAGAGCCATGGCTTTCTCACCAACCAAACACAAGGCCGAGCTCGAGGTTGCAGGCATCCTGAGAACAAAATCCCTCTTTAACGGTGGCTGACCCACTTTCTGTAAACCCGGAGTGGATTCAGGACAATTAATGGGCCAGAGAGAGAAAAGAGCTAGGATGTGCCTGCTGGGAACTTGGCTTCAAACCCCCAATACAACAGTTCCTAAATTATACAAAGTGGAACGGCTTCCCTGGGAGCAGACTCCCTGCATCCCCTCTTGCCTGCCCAGCCGCCTGCTACTGGGGCACTATTCGCCTTTGTGCTAAAGTCCATCCTGCAAAACAGGCAAACAGATCTAAACAGAACTTTCTTTTCCCTTCGCTGAACTAAGTAACGGGGATCTCCTTTTATTTTTATTTTCTTCCTGCCTGAGGAAGGAGGTAAGCACCTAACTGCAGAAGATTTGTGCCCAAGACCCCGAACTGCAGGGGACCTGTGCTGCCAGCCCAGAGCTGAGCAGTGGATTATTTAGGACAGATGGGATTCAGGCTTTTGCCTTTTACTTGCCCATCCCTCCTTTGTAACTTGAAGGCTTCTTTTTTTTGGATCCTCGATTTTTGCTGTGAATTCTGATTGCTTGCTGCAGCCTGAGTGTCTTCTGGACAAAACGAGACGCATGTCTTGAGAGGCCACAGTCCAACCACTAATTGCCTATGTCTCTACTAAGCAATATCAACAATAATTTTCTTAGAAGGGGTGGATCATCAAATTGGTGACACAGAATTAAAAGACTGTTTTTCTAGGCCACTTTAACAGAAAATTGGAGATGTGGGTTGAAAAATACAAAACACTTTAAAGCTGAAACACTCTTTGTAGCTGCTACTTTGCTTATTCTTGTTGGAAAGAAGTACTTGGCAATTTGAACATGTTTTCCACATCAGTTCAACCAGATTTGTTTACATTCAAACTTTAAAACATATACAAATCCAAACTCAAAAAATAGCACTATGCTCATAACTTTCACCTAACTTTTTAAGCATCTTTTGCCCCATATAGCTGTATTCTGATTATATTCCAATACTATCTCTCGGAAGTTACAGAGCACTTTTTTTCACTTGAGTGCAATGTAGTTAGCTTATGTCCCAAAAATACTTCATTCCTGCTGACTAACAAAATTCACAGTGCAAAATGAGATACAGCATCTCCCTCTGCAATGCTAGGCGCCTTGGCCAGTGGTCCTCAGAAACAGGACAAACAGAGAGTGCCTGAGCTTATCTGGGATGAAGCGAAGGGGAAAAGGCATCTAAGTAGCCCTACTTGAAGATCCAAGCGTGATCTTCAAACACAAACTTTCTTCTGCAACTGAATGTCTAAGACTGAATTTCCGTTGTTTGAAAGAAAGAAAGAAAAGAGACAGAGACTGTACTTGGCTTCAGTTAGGGCTAACAGCAGAGTGGTCAGAGACCTGATGAGGAACACAGGAGACTGGGGTGTGATTCATCTGACTAAACGTGGATGTCTCTCATGTAGACGCCCATGTCCAAGCCAACCTTGGTCCCATTTTTAGGCAACAGAGTGTCAAGTCAGTATAACCAGTGAGTTCAAGGTACTGTTTCTCTTATCCTAAAGTAAATGCTCATATATTTGGTCAGAAAGAGCTTGCACTAGATTCACTGACTTGATTCACTACAGCTCCTTTAAAATAAAATAGGACCTCTGTATTGGGTTTGTGTTGCAAGGTTTTGGTAGCAGGCAGAGACGATTACAACTGCGTTACAGATAGACAATTGAGGTCAGACAAATCACAGTCCACCTCTGCTCTATCCAGGTTGGCTCAAGACCGTGAATTTACATCTCCCTCACCTCCAAAACAGCTCCCGTAACCCCCAGAAGGGAAACGACAGATTCGCCTGTTAAAGCTCTTCCACTTCCTATGAGCAATGACACCAGTCACTGGACCAGAGAAAGAGAGCCGGTCCCCACCCACAGCCCACAGCTCCTGAAGGTCATCTAAGGAGATCTGCAGATTCCAATGTTACCTCTCCTGAATCACAAATGCCGAGGGATTTATGCCACACAGAGGAGCTCCAACGGGATCTACTGGCTGCGCTGGGCCCGTTGACCCAACTGGGAGGGACCATTCAAAATACAGCCATGGGGACCCAAACATTCCAGAGCATGCCGGGGGTGGGGGAGCTGGCTTGTGCAAATGACGGACCCCCCAACAGCTGCTTCCACCCCACTGCCATCCACCAGACCTCACAGCGCTGGTCGCCTTCCAGACCCCACCGCCCCAACTGCTACAATACACCAAACCTTTGCAGGTTAATAGCTTTTTTTTTTTTTTCCAAACTTTAACAAAATATATATCGTAACGTCAAACTATATACATCAAACAAGGTTAACTCGGTGAGAAAGACAAAGGGTGAGATAAGGTGCGGCAGGAGAGACAAAGAGAAAGAGCAAGATAAGGTGCTGGCCGCAGAGAAGAAACAGAGAGGAAAAAAAAGGATAGAGGTAGAAGGCGCGTGAGGTAGATGCGTACAGCTTAAGCGACTTGGTTTCCTAAGGCCCATTCTATATTGGTATAAAACAATATGTAAATACTCATTAACAACCAAACAAAAATATTACACGATGGTTATACTAATTAAAAACATTTTTTCTAAGTACAACATTTCTAAGTTAAACAACAACATCTTAGTTATCTAAATTACATATCTAAATAACAGATCTAAATCTAATTAACAACATCTTATCTTATAAAACCAAAAACGTGTCCCAGGTCGCATTACTTGTTCACGGCTCTGGGGAATTAGGTAAAGAAGGTGATTGCCCACAATGGCAATCACAGGGTAAACAAACATAAATCATCAAAATTATTACAATGACAGTTAACAAAACAAGTGCCCCAAAATAAAGCGTTAACAAAGTCATAAGCATTTTGCCTTTTCTTTTGCAATTTTTCCTTCAACACCACAGTGCACAGATTTTTTTTTTGCAAAGCCGGTGGCTAGGCCCTCATGGAGCTGGTGGCTGCGCCTGGTCTGCTGGGATCGGTGTCTGGATATGCAGCAAGAAAATGGATTTCCACGCCTCCAGTCCGGACCATCCAATGCAGCTTCTTACACCTGGTCAGACATATTAGACCACAATGGTGGTTCTGAGACATAAAATGCAACACAAACCACCAGAACGAGAAAAAAAAAACCCTAGAAGAAATGTACATAAACCAAAGGTGCCTCTCCAAACCCAGAAAAGACCAGCAACATAAAAGAAAGAATTGGGAAAAACAAAGAAAGAAACAAACAAAAGACCAGCCAGAAGACAAGACAAGGCAAGGCAAAAATAACATAAGTCCAAGAACCCAGGGCCAACAAACCCACAGCCAGTCTGTAACAGTAACATGCTTTAATCCTAACTCGCCTAAACTCTGGAATCCTATAATCTGGCCATCCCACTGCCCTAGCACACTGTAACACTAGCAGACCAGAGCCCGAACACGTCGTAGCCCTAAGATATCAAAAAATGAAACACAAACTCTTCCTGCCTTTCTCCTCTCACCCTTCCCCTCCGCCCCTCTCTCCTGCTCCCTGTCCCACCTCTGTCCGCCGCTCTGTCCCGCCTTCTCCTTCTCTTTCTCTCTTTCTTCTCCTTCTCCTCCTCTTTCTCTTTCCTCTCCTCCTCGTTCTCCTCCTCGTCCTCGCCCGGGCAGGCGGCCATGGGGCCTGCGGGGGGCGGGGCCGGGCCGGGGATGGGGTCCCTGCAGGGTCGAGCAGCAGGAAAAAGCGCCCCGGGGCATGCTGGGAGCTGTAGGCCTGGGGCACGGGGCTGCCGGGGGACCCTGCTGGTTCCCGGGGCATGCTGGGAGCTGTAGGCCTGGGGCACGGGGCTGCCGGGCGGCCATGTTGGTCTCCGCAGTCTCTGCTCCAGCTGCGGCCTGGCTGAGGTGAGGGCTGGGGCTGCCCGTGAGGCGAGCGAGGCCCTTGGGCGGGCGTGGGGGTGTCTCCTGCCTGCTGGCTGCCCGGAGGGGGCTCCAAGGTGGAGCCGGGCCCGGCTGAGGGAAGGAGAGAAGGGACAGGGTGAGGGGGGGTCGCAGTCCTGGGTTTGCGGATTTCACACAGACGGCCTGTTCAGAAAACACAGCTTCTGTGTGGGTCAGCGGTCCCTGCAGAGCTTTATTATGTGTAGCTGTTTTTATAAATACACAGCGGGCTCACACGGTGCTGTGCTTCTTGTAAACTGAATCGCTTTTATCCCGGCTACAGTCTGGAGGGAGCAAGTGCCAGCTGGTAGATTAAGATGGAGATGAAAGCAAGCGATACGCTTGCGGTGGTGATCCTGCCACAAGGCGTGCTGCTTCTCGATCAGGGAGGACACTGCAGTGACTCTGTAAGAGGACAAGGTTGTCAGTGCTATTTCTCTATGTGACACCCAAGGGATTTTTTCCCTCTGCGTGTGTTTCTGTGCAGGCATGTGCATGAAACATAGGTGTTTCTCTGTGCTGTAACGGGGACTGACGACAGCTGGGTGGGTGGCAGGGTGTGCAACCGCAGCAGAAACTTCCTGCAGCTGCCCTGCCATGTGCTTCAGGATAAAACAGCTCTTCTGGTTGTTTGCTGTCGTTGAGAGCTACTGAGGGCATGGGAAGGTGTTGGGTTCTTCCTCCCTGCAGTCAGCGCTGGTCCTTGCTGGGTAGCCTCCCACAGCAGCCAGTGCTGTGCTCCCCTCTCAGTTGTTAGGCAAACACCCGCAGCAGGAAAGCGTGGCATGTTCCTCTGATTCATGCATTCTCCACCTTGCACAGCAACACGCTTGAAATGTGCTCTTTTAATTGCTGCTAACATTCAAAAATCTTGTCTTGGTCTGGTCAGCAAGGTATGTGGAAAACATCACGGTTGCATTTTGAGAATAAAATAGGTTCCTGTCCTTCGCCCTGTGTTGCCTCTTGTGAGGCAAGGCGACCCGGTTCGGAGAAGACACGACGGCAAAACGTACAGGCCGTTCAGGCTAGTCACACACGGACACCAATGTGGTGGATGGCGAAAAGCGTTTATTCCCCGTGTTGCTTCCTTATATAGCCACGGTGCGCTTGCGTCACCACTGAACTGCTATTGGTTAACGTAACTGGAGGGGGTGGGGCCCTACCTTTCCGTACACCGCGAAATCTTCCGATCGGGTTACCTGTCTAACCACATTTCCCCCCCCTCCATGAACAAATAAACTTATATAACTGTGTTAGTAACAACAAGCAAAGACAGATCACCGACAGATACACAAAACTGCAACTATAATACGTTAGTTACTTATAATGCGTTTCAAGCGAAATGTTATAACTAAGCAAGCTGTCTTTGTTCTAAGTACATAACATCAATTTGATTTAGGCGGGCTTTAACAAATTGAGCTAGCTTGTTTAAAAGGCAAGGACCGATTATAAGCGTGAGAACAATAACGATAACTGGTCCCATCCAAGTAGATACAAGGGTGACGATCCAGGGGGACTGGGTAAAGAGCGAATTAAACCAATTTTGCTGAGAATATTCTTTGCGGCGTCGCTCCAGCCTTTCTTGGAGCTCTGCCATAGATTTTTTAATTGTTCCTGAATGGTTGGTATAAAAACAGCACTCTTCATTAAGGGCAGCGCATAGAGCTCCTTGATGCATAAGTAGGAGATCCAGTCCACACCTATTCTGTAACGCCGCTTCAGATAGGGAGTTAAGGGACGACTCTAGGAAGGAAATGGATTGCTGAATTTCGCGTAAGTCTTCATCAATAGTCATCTGCAGTTGCGTCAGGCTTTGTTCCTGGGATACTAACGCTGCGATGCCTGTCGCTGTACCTGTCGCACCCAAACTTAAAAGCACCGCGAGACTAATAGCGGTTACTACCTCCCGTTTCTGTCGTGGGAGATTTTCCTCAAAGCTGCGAAGTACTTCATCATCAGAATGGTACAGGATTCTAGGAATAATAACAACCTGAACACAAAAGTTGTTAGCTTCATTAAAGTCTTTGATGGAAATGCATGGGGTGACACCTGTGGAGTTGCAAGCCCATACTCCTGAAGCTGAGGGGACAGCCCAGGAGTCGGTCCCATCCAGGACAACAGAGGTATTGCAGATATGTCTGTTACGCTGCACTATCTGTTGATTGCCTACGCAAACTCCCTCACCCGAAACTCGTTCTAGCGTGATCCCTTTTCGAGGAGTATTCCACAAGCATTGACTGGGGCTACTTTCTTTGGAGTAACTGAACTGGGCGCTAAGGGCTACACCTTCGTAAAAGGGCGGAATGGCGTCATAGCAAAGCCAACAAGAATCAGTAAGGTCTGGCTTTGTTGCGTTTAGTGATAAAAATGCTGCATCTAGCATGCGGTAAAATAAGGTAAAAGGGGTCGTTTGAGGCACTCTATAAGGGGGTGCTAAAACCGTATTAGGTTCTGGCGTAGCGCCCATAGGGTCAGGTGCTGGGGTGTTACTTAAGCTTTTACGTTCTTGAGCCATAATTTGGTTAGGTCCAATGGCAGTATGATGCTGCGGTGGAAATCTAATAACTTCTACGACCGCACTTGGGTCTTGACCCCATTTATGAATGAATACTGACCACATTTTGCCCAATGTCCAGCCTACATCTTGGGGTCGCAAAACTGTTACATTTAAGTGGGAACAACTTCCCCTTTCACTAACCATCCCGTCTGCAGCAAAGGTGGGTTGTTTGCATTCTTGCGGCCAGTAGCTTACGTACAGGAAGTTATCTCTCTTGGGCGGTTTCCACCGATTACTGGTTACGATAGTTTCACAGCCCCAATATCCGCAGAACCAATAACCGGGATAGGTACAGTAGCTTTTCCCGGGGTTGGAACCGGGACATCAATATGTTTGCCAGTTAACGCAATTCTCTCCTCGAAAGTTAAATAAGTCTTTGAGACTAACAATAAAACTAGGGGTGTTAGACACGACTTGTGCTATTACTCTACCGTCTGTAGGGTTGCGGAGTGTCCAGGTGCATGGCTGATAGGGGTGAATGTCCGATCTTGCCTGTACCGTATAAGTTAAGCTCAGGAACAGGGAGACACAGAGGCATAGATGCTGTCGCGGGATCGACGGTGTTCGCTCTGGTGGTGAAATGTGAAATTGACAAGAGGAATCACAGCTGCAGACCTGTTAAAGGAAACTCAGAAGTTTCGTTAGTTTCGTTACGCAACGCAGGTTTTATCGACTTTAAAGGACACCACTTAATAATGTTGTCTTTTTCTACTGCTGCATACCCCCGACCTGTCAGGACTAACTTCCATCCTGACTCCCAATTTCCTAGCTCATTTTTGATACTAACTGGTGGACCTTCTTTTAAGGCTTCGGTGGCCCAGTGCTTTTGGGAAGGGGTCTGTGTTTGATCTCCCCTTGGAAATTGGTTTAACGCTAGCATGGCGGTGGCTAACAAGCGTGGTTGTTCCAGTGAAGGGATATTGTTGGTGAACCCTTCTGCTCTGGCTAGGGTCTCTAGCTTAGATTTTAGAGTTTGATTCGCCCTTTCTACGATGGCTTGTCCTGTGCTATTGTAGGGGATGCCTTGTTTTAAGGTGATGTTCCATTTTGTGGCGAACTCTTGAGTCGATTTGGAAATGAAGTTTGTGCCATTATCTGTTTTAATTTGTTTTGGAATACCAAGCCATGCCATAGCGGTTAGCCAATGTTGGATTGTCGCTTTAGAGTTCGTTTTCTTATGCTGGGTCGCAACAATCATGCCGCTATATGTGTCGACTGTTACGGCGAGCCAGACTCTGGGTTTTAACAATTGGCAGAGGGTAAAGTCTGTTTGCCAAATCTCCGAGGCCCTAAGACCTCTGGGGTTAACTCCGCTAGACCACAGGGGTGCTTTTTGGCAATGGGGGCAGGTGGCCACTATGTGCCTGGCGTCTGCCATTGAGATGTCGCACCTTTTGACGAGTGCTTTGGCTCCGACGTGCAGTGATTCATGCAGTTGTTGCGCGTCTCGCAGAGTCCAGAGTCCCTTTGCTGCGGCATCGGCTTTGTCATTGCCAATCTGATAAAGTCCTTTGACAGGGTCGTGGCTGTTGACATGTGTAACTGACACAGTACCTTGACGCGAGGAAAGTGCTTCTTCGATCATGGCTGCGGCAGGGGATGCTGAGATGCCTGGTCCGGACATTGCTTGGCAAAGTCTGGCAACGAACATGGAATCTGTTACGATGTTAAGGTGCTCAGATTGAACAGCCCACACGCCAAAACTACAGCAGAGGCTTCTAATAGTTGGACTGACAGCGACATATCTGTCATTTTGATACATTGCCACTGTTCTTGTGCTCGCCACACCACGGCTGCGGTAGAGGTGGTTGAGGAAGCGTCGGTGAAGACGGTCTGTCCTGGTAGTGGTCGGTCTCTGACCTTTTGTGGAAGGTCGATATCTACTATCGCTAACAGCTGAGTCCATGGGGGTTTTGTGGAATAACAAAGCTCTCCTACGAATCCAAAAAGGGCCAAGGCAAGATGCTCTGAGACTGCCACTGATGATGTTGGGATTTGTTTCCGGAAAGGTAAGTATATTTTTGCAGGTTCGAAGCCCGAGTGACTTAGGGCAAGTTTTCTGCCCTTCATAATGAGGTTTCCGAGACACTCCACTCCCGGGGTAAATGCGCGTGAGGCTTTTCCGAGGGCTATCCATTGGACTGGTTTAGCTGTATCAGGGGGTCCTTGTGCTAGTGCTCCCACTCCTCCCTCTGGTGAAATGGACGTAAAGGTCCAATGGTAGGCTTGGATTCCATCTGGAGAGGACCGCTGTAGACAACTGTCGTTCGATGAAATCGAGTGAGCGCGTGACCTTGTCTGAGAGGGTCTTTTGTTCCCATGGATGCTTGCCGCTAAGAAGCTCGTACAGTGGGGACATAACTTCTGGTGGGATGAGGATGACGTTGCGCAGCCACTGCAAAGATCCTACTAGCTGCTGTGCGTCGTGAAGCGTTTTGATACTACGGCGAATTTTAATTGCCGGGGGTGTTACATGAGAGCTAGCGATTTTTACACCTAAAAACGTAACTGAAGGACCTCTTTTTATTTTTGCTTCAGCTATTTCAAAGCCGTTGGCCTTTAGAACCTTGGAGATTGCTGACACGAGGCTGTCTACGAGGTCTGACGTTGGAGCTGCAATGAGAATATCATCCATATATTGGATAATGGTAGCTTCTGGGTTCGCTGATCGACCGGGCACTAGGGCTCGGCCTACAATAATTTGGCATATGGTAGCAGAGTTAACCATTCCTTGGGGAAGAACCTTCCAGTGGAATCGCAAACTGGGTTGCTGACCATTAGGGAACACAACAGAAAAGGCAAATCGTTCTCTGTCTTGTTCGTGTAGGGGTATGGAGAAGAAGCAGTCCTTGATATCGAGTACCGCACAAGGTTGGTTCGTTGGAACGAAGGAGTTAACGGGTAGTCGTGTTTGTACTGGGCCCATGGCCTGGATTTTTTTGTTGACAGCATGCAGATCGTGGAGCAGACGAAAGCCTTCACCGCTGCGTTTCGGTATAACAAACACCGGTGTGTTCCACGGGGAAGTAGATGGCTCGATATGCCCTTTTTCTAATTCTCGCTGGAGCAATTGAAGGAGGATTGTCAATCGAGGCTCGGGGATGGGCCACTGCTCGACCCACACCGGGTCTGACGATTTCCAGGTTAGCTTGATTGGAGGTGGAGGGTATGCTGCAGTGGCCCTTAAGGTAAATTTGTCACTCTGACGTTCAGCCGGGATAGAGCGTCTCGTCCGAGCAAAGGTGGGACGTTCAAAAGAACGTAAACATGTATTTGGACTTCTGTTTCGGGCCTTCTTTTATCGTGGAGGGTTATTGATATTAATTCAACGCTTTTCTTTGCGATGGAAACTCCTCCTACTCCGCCTGCGGTGGGGGCATCTTCTAACTTCCAGCCTGGGGGCCAAAGCGTCTGCGGAATGACTGTTACATCCGCGCCGGTGTCGATCAGGAAGGGAACACTGATTGCGGTATCACTGAGCCGAAAGTGGCTTGGAGGGCTGTTACCGGGGATTATGTCGGAGTTGTAAAAGTACTGCCGGCAAATTCCCCATATCATTGGCGGGGTATTGCATTGTACTGCCAGGGCCACTCGAAGGTCTTGGTCTCCAATTTGTCCTTCGAAGTTGCGAAGGTAGTTAGGTCTGGCTGGGTCATCGGCTGGTGGAACGACTGCTGTGGAGGCATTGGCTGGGCCATAAAGTTGGTGGCTTCTCGAGGAGGTAGTGGATTCGGAAGCTGCTCGCCCCATGCGGGGTTCGCATAACTGGGCCGCCGAATATCCCAGCTGGGAGGGGGCCTCGTGCGGCCCGCAGGTCCCCTCCCCTGCCCGTTTCCCTGCTTTTTTAGCCTGCATTCTCTGGCGATATGACCTTTTTTGCCACAAGCCCAGCATGGTCCTCTCGGCTTGCCTTGGGGTGGGGGATCAGGCGGTACTGGTTGGCTGTGGCCATGGCGACTTTGGACGGCCATTACTCCGGCTACGGCAGCGCTCACTGCAGCGTGAATTGGGGTCAGATGCTCTTCCCTTGCCACATGCTTGATCATTGCCGCAACACTAGAGCCTGGTGGCACCGATCGCAAAATTTCTTTGGTAGTTTGGTTGCATTGTTGTCGCAGGCAGTCAGCGACGACTGGGCCTTTGGCTTCTGCTGGCAAGTTGGAAGAGTCTACGGCAGCTTGGAGACGGTCTACAAATTGGGTGAAGCTTTCGCTTTCACTTTGTTTTATGGTAGACCACGGGGCTGGCTTAGCGACTATCCCGCAAGTGGTATGGATGGCTTCCCTAGCTGCGCGAGTTGTAGCCGCGATTTCTGGGGCTCTCATGTTTTGGGCTTGTGCCTGAGGAGTGACCATTGTTGGGTCTCTGCCCATTAACCGCTGTAGGCTAGAGTTTCGCAATGGGTGGTCGTCCCCGGCAACCTTGGCCAGCATATTTGAGCAATTGTCCTCCCATTCTTGCTTAAATACTATCATCCCTGCGCCATCGAAAATCATTCTGCACGTTTGTTTAATGTCAAAAGGGAGCATATCATCGTTGCCAAAAACATTGTCAATTAGGGTGGAAACCATCGCGGAGTTTATTCCTTTTTCCGCAATTGCTTTAACGATTGCTTGTATGTCTTTAGGGTTAACCGGAGAGTAAGTCTTTTGGCCGTTTATTTCCCTGACCGGGAAAGCTAGCGCTGTGGGTGGGGCCCACTCGGCACACGCCCTTTGAATTTTTTCCCAATCTGTGAGCGGCGTAGATTTTTGCAAGCTTTTCTTGACCATATATGACGAGGCCAAGCCTTTAAGTTTGTTAGAGCTTGCTTGCATTTCCTCATTATCCGAGTCGGAACTTGGGCTGGATGTATAAAGCTTTGCATCCCGCACGCGCCGCCGGCCACCCCCGTCGTCCTCCGAGTCAGAGGCGGAAGTCTAGTGGTCCGAGACTTGCGGGCTACAGTATCTTTTGTTTGGGCTCCGCCCTCTCCCCTTTCCGCGGGTAGGCTTCTTCCCACCCCCTCTCCGCCTCCCTTCCGGGGAGTTTCTTTCCTTATAAGGAAATGCCTTGGGACGCGCCCCCCGACTGGGCCCCGGGCTCCCCTCCCTTTTTCCGTCCGCGATCTCCTCCCACTTTTCCCTGGATTCCCGACTGCGCATGTTTGTGGCGGGAGACGGCTCGCCGCCCCACCCCTCTCCCTCTTCGCCGGCGCCATTTTGTGGCGCATACGGTGGCGGTCTTTCGCAAACCTCCTCGGGACCCTCGTTGTTAAACGCGTTCTCGCGCACATCGACATTATCACATTTTTGCCGCTGAACCTGTTTTACGGCCAAATTGGGGGTAGGACTGGGGGACCGAGACAACGATTGCGGGCAATCTTTGTCTTCGGATGGTGGGTCAGGATCGGCAGGACAATCACTAAACATCGTTTGAGTAGTTGCTCCAACCCCCACTTTAGGAGTAACTTTCAAACAACTTTGGGCCGCTTTCCAGGTCTCTTGCTCTTGCAATGCTTTTCGCAATGCTTGCGTAACCCTCCCCCAACTCTTAAGACACTTGCTGGACCCTGAACACATTACGTCCTCTGCAAGCGTTTTCGTACATTTGTCCCAACACTCCGGGTGAAGAATGTCTACGGGACGCTGAATGGTGCTTAATTTAAGCAATCTTGTAACCGCGCATTCGAAGTCTTTAGCCTTACAGTCAATCCCCCACTGCTTATGCAGTTGCGAAACTACCTTGCCGAGAGCTTCCATCCCGGCGGTACGGGAGCGTCCTCTCCACCGAAGTCGGTCCCGCTGCTCCGGCCGTCTTCTAGCGTCCGTTGAGATTCCCGATGTCCCGGCCGCGCCTTCCCGTGTACTGGGGGCGCGGTTATTTTTCGTCCCGGGTTTCGGCACCACTATGTTGCCTCTTGTGAGGCAAGGCGACCCGGTTCAGAGAAGACACGACGGCAAAACGTACAGGCCGTTCGGGCTAGTCACACACGGACACCAATGTGGTGGATGGCGAAAAGCGTTTATTCCCCGTGTTGCTTCCTTATATAGCCACGGTGCGCTTGCGTCACCACTGAACTGCTATTGGTTAACGTAACTGGAGGGGGTGGGGCCCTACCTTTCCGTTCACCGCGAAATCTTCCGATCGGGTTACCTGTCTAACCACAGCCCTGCCCCAGAAACCGTGTGGGATCCAGACCTTCTCCCCCTACCCCCCTATGTGTAGCCTGGCTTTGTTCATTTTGCTGCCACATACCAAGAATATAGCAAACAACTGAGATGTGTGCCGTGTGCTGCAGGCCAAAGAGCATTTTAAATGTCCCCAGTTTCTTTCATGCAGCTGTGCAGCATGGTACATTTTGGAAGGCACACTGGGATGATGTATCAGAAGTTGCTGAAAATGAGGTGATACTGGTAGTGGTTTGTGTCCAGTGCCTGGTTTGGGAAAGAATGTCCTCAAATAGTCTAAGGTACAGATCTGTTAGAGGAAAAGGAGTGCAAGGTAAGGAGCATCATGCTGCATTTATTGCTAAGCGTCTGCTTTCCTTTCATTCAAACTAGAAAGTAAGCAAAGATTGGACCTGCAAAAGAATTTGTTTCCCAGAGTGAGCATTCAAGCACTGGGCAGCAGTTTGCAGGATCAGAACTTCAGCCTGCTCTGGGTGATAAACCCTCAGGAGAGGAAAGAGAATCCCCACTTTTTGAAATGCAGCTCTACGTACCTTAATAGTTCTTCTTGTTAGATTGTGTTGGCGGTCAGACTCTAAGCACGTGACTAAACTGTTAAAAAAATCAAGATATTTAAGGATTATTTGCTGTATTCAATGCTCTTACAAGCAGTGCACTCTATTGCCCTGTGGATAGTATAACGTCATGACTGGCAATTTTCCGTTTTTAGTACAAGGATGCATGTATGAAGGCAAATTGAGGGTACAGTTGGTGCCCCAGCAAACCAACCTGCGAAAACCCAGGCATCCACTGTTACAAACAGGAAGAAGCTATGGGCCTTTGCTTCGGACTCTGCAAAGGCTTTACCAAGCCCGAGGAAAGTGACAAGAAGTGACGAAATGCCACGGCGTAACTTTGGGGTGGCAGGTGAGATTTCCATCCATTTTCCTCAAACGTAGCAGCCTCGTTTTGTTTGCAGATGTGGTGTTGAAATCAAACTGCAAGACCAGTTTCCTTTACTGCACCTGGTACTGTAGTGCAAATACCTTTCATGTCCCAAATTGAGTTCCCAAGACTCTAGTTAAACCTCTGCATAACAGCCTCAAATCTTCCTAAGTGTGTTATAGACACTTGTGACAATTTGGAGGAGCGAATTTGTAGTGAATAAAAAAGGTCGAATTTATTAGCAAGCGATAAAAGAGCAAAACAGCGCTGGGCAGCCGGGGAGGCAGTGCTCCGCCACAAGCTCGCAACTTTAGGTTATAGTTACATTCCTTATATACATTCCATGTATCTCTTTCTTGCAAGTCTCCGCCTTGTCCTGCTTCTTCTTTCTTCATTCGTGCAGGTCTGTCACTAAGCGGATTCGGTCCATCTTCTCAAGGAGGAGTGTCTTTTGATGTAGAATGTCCTTTGATGTAGAAAAGTACAGTCTTGGCAGAGTCCATGCCCTTATCTGGTAGATTATAGCTGTTGTACATTTCTCTCCTTAGCTAGTAAGTTATAGCCGTTGCCCTCTTCCCGTGAGCTTTACGCATCAATTAAGCAAGCTTTGTTATTTACACAAGGCATCTGCTAACTCTCAATATGTCTCTTCTCCCTTCCCGATTTCATGAACAAAGTTAACCTGTTCATTACAATCCCCCCTTTTCTATTTGATCCTGATTTTGTTTATTAAATCGATCCAATGCTTCTTTTGCCCACCCGAGGATAGGAGTAATTCTTCCATTCCCGATTTGTTCATATTGCTTTCGTAGCAGCATTAAATGTGCAGTTTCCAAGTGCCCTTTAACAATAGCGATCAACTTATTAAAAATGCATGGCCCAAAAGTCAAGAATAAGATCAACAAAATAAGAGGTCCTGCAATAGTTGACAATAGGGTGGTTAACCAGGGTGAATAATTAACCATGGACTCATACCAGCTCTGTTGTACTTCCCAGTCTTTTTTCCGTTTTTCTAACCCCTCCCGTAGCTTGGCCATTGTATCTCTTAACTACTCCAGTATGGTCAACATATACACAACACTCCTCCCGTAGGGCTGTACATAACCCCCCCTGCTGCATGAACATTAAGTCTAAGCCCCGTCTGTTTTGTAATACTACTTCCGATAAAGACCTAACAGACTGTTCTAGGGCTGTCATGGCCTCTTCTATCCTAGTCAAATCCTCGTCGACCGCTACCCTTAAGGATTGAAATTTTTGATTTTGTTGTACGAGGGAAGTTATTCCTGTACCAGCTCCAGCAGCTCCGATTGCCATGAGGGTTGCCACCGTGAGAGCTGTAAAGGGCTCACGTTTTTGTATGTGATGGGCCTGAGTAGTTTGATAGTCATACACAAAATCTTCGGGATGGTAAATAAGCCTAGGTATCACAGCTACTTGTATACAATATTCAGTTGTCCAGTCAAAGACCTTTAGGGATATACAAGGTGTAACCCCAGTTTGGGAACAAATCCACTTAGTATTATTTGCAGGAATTAACCGCTCAGCTGTTATTCCTCTTGATTTGCGAGTTGTGTTACACAGGTGTCGTTTGTCTTTTGGGACATTTCCTATACACTTTCCTTTTCCCGATACCTGGGACATTGTTATCCCTTGCTTACGTCCAGATTCTTTATTCCACATGCACTGAACTGGATTTGTTCCGTTGGCCTTTTTAAATCTACTGTCCACCCCAATAGCTTCATAAAAGGGCGGTCGAATGTCGTAACATAACCAACAATGCTCGGTTATATTAGGGTAGGTGGCATTCAGTACCTGTTAGCTGGCTTGGAGCATATCCCATAATGGGTTGATTCTTGTTGATATCCCCGGGATATTATTTTCAGCGATGTCTATGCTAGGAAGGATTGTAACAGTATGTACAATACTGTTGCTATCATCTTCCTCTGCTATGACCAGATTTGGTCCCACACCAGAGGGTTCATTTGGCACCAGCTCTTTCCTTATGGTAATTATTCCCCCTGAGTCTGTGCCTGGTTCCCAAAGTCTGATTCCCCATGTTCTCCGTTAACCAACCCAACAGATCCTGCTTGGCTACATTAATATAAATATATGGGCAATTTCCACTCCATGGTCCTGTTTGGCTTCCATCCCAGCCATGTGAAGCAGGTGTACATCCATGAGGTCCCCATCCTATGGATAGGAATTTATCTGGACCTCCCCCAGGAGTCCAATCAGAAGCTATAGTCTCGCAACCCCAATAAGAACAATAGTAAGAGTTGGGATGGTTGCAATACCCCTTTCCAGGGTTAGAACTGGGGCAAAAATAAAAGCCTAAGTTATGTAGACATGGGTCTCTGGGTACGAGTCGACACAACGATTGATTAAAACTTGGGGCCCCGGTAGCAATTACTTGTTGTAGCATCATTTGATCCTCCCATAGAGCGTGCATTTATAAGGTTGGTGGGGGTTCCCGTTCCCTTGGGTTATCCCTATTAGCATTAGTGACAGTCTTATCATCCAAGTGCTTAATCTTAAGTTCGAGAAAAGTGGTGTACCCTTACCCTTGTGACAGGTATTCCGAGGGTGTTGATAATCATTTTGATTTTTGTCTTTATCCCTGGTGAGAGATGGGAGATTTTGGGGAAGCTCTGAGGAAGTTTTGTTTGGGAGTAATAAGTCAAGAGGCTCCGTGAGCCTTCTCTGGAGGTGGTTCATCAACCTTAATCCCCACAACAGTACGTCTCTGCCTTCTTCTCTGCCTACTTTGTTGCTTAGAACAGCAAGGTGTACCATCTTCTCGGCAGCAGTCGTATTCTTCAGGGGAACCTCCTTTATATTTGGTTTGCTTTGACTTATATGTGTCCCAGTTTTTTATCCTTCACTTTCCGAGCTCCCCACCCCACTCTGACCACTGTTCATCTGCACTATTTCAGCCTTCGTTGTACATGGCCCATTTACATAAAGACAACACCTCTCAGGGTTTATGCCTTTAGCAAAAATATCCTCACCACTCTTTGGAGTCCTTTATAATTTTCCCGGTTGATACACCCACACGTAATGCTTGCCTGTTTGTAAGTATAATTTTTGTGGCCAATACCACTAGGGGAATACCCATAGGAGCAATGTGTCCACCACTTTTCTTTACAGAGTTTACACCTGTAGCATACAAAGGGATGACATATACAGTGAGGATTTTTACAAAAGATAGTCTCACTCATCCACTTTTCTTCAGAACTTAATTTTCAAGCCGTCAGGGTCTCTGGTCGCCTCCCAGTGAGAACTCTGAATTGGTCCTTTGATTCTGCTTGCATGAGTCCATCCTCGTTCTGCAGTCCGGACAGCAGTTTCTGTGATAAGTAAAACAAGAAAGGGCCCCTCCCACCTAGGAGTGAGAGAGGATTCTTTCCAGACTCTGATTAATACCATATCACCTGGCTTCACTGAATGCATAGATATATCTAGGGGTGGCCTCTGTACCACCATTCCCTTCCTTCGCAATCGCTCTCTCCTTTTCATCAGCTGAACAATATAAGGGTTAATACTATCTTCATCTAAAGTAGGGTAATTGGCTGGGCATTCCATATCATAGGGCATGCCATATAACATTTCAAATGGGGAAATTCCAGTATCCGCTCGGGGCTGAGTCCGAATATTTAATAAAGCAATTGGCAAACATTTTACCCACGACATTTTGGTTTCTATCATTAACTTAGTTAATTGTTTCTTTATTTCTCCATTCATTCATTCTACTTTCCCGGAGCTTTGGGGGTGCCAAGGGGTATGGAACTCCCATTTAGTTCCAAAGGGGGCTAGAGCTTCTTTTACTACTTTGGAAATGAAATGTGGGCCTCTATCTGAATCAAGAGTTTCAATATTTCCATATCGCAGTATGATATGCTCTAAAAGTACTTTTACCACTGTATTGGCAGTTGCCCTAGCAGTAGGGAACGCCTCGACATAATGAGTGAGGTGGTCTACCAATACAAGTAAATGTTTATATCGCCCTACTTCAGGGAGATCAGTAAAATCAATCTGTATTTTGGCGAATGGTCGGTGTGCTAATTCCCGTCCCCCTTGTACTTTTTCTCTAAGATGCTGTTTATTGATCCTCTGACACATTAGGCACCCTTGTACGATTCCCTTGGCTACATTATAAACCCCAATACACATGTACTTTATTGCGAACTGATCACCCAGCGCTTGGACACCCCAATGAGTCTTTAAGTGCATACCTCTCATTATTTTCCATGTTAGTGCTTTTGGTAACACCTGTCTCCCATCGGGTAGTTCCCACTTACCCTCTTTTTCCACTACTCCCATTCCCTTCAATTTATCCACTTCTGGTTTACTAAACTGTGGGCTTAGGGTTTTTGCTGGCGTTTCACCCGCTGGCGGGGTGATGGTCACAGCAAGTAGTGCTGCCGCCTTGGCTTCCTGGTCAGCAAGATTATTCCCTCGAATTTCAGGGGTCGGTCCTCTTTGGGGTCCCTTAACATGTACCACAGCTATTCGCTTGGGCCCTCTTATTGCTTGTAGAATTTTGACAATCAGTTCCCCATGAACCAAACCCTTTCCTTGAGAATTAATAAGTCCCCGTTCTTCCCAAATTTTTCCGAAAGTGTGTACCACTCCATACGCGTATTTTGAATCCGTGTACACAGTCCCTTCTTTGTCCTTTAAAAGTTCCAATGCCCTAAGTACTGCGTATAACTCACATGCCTGCGCCAACCAACTAGGACTGAGGGGTCCGGATTCTTTTACTTCTAGGCTCCCCCCGTCCACAATTGCATATCCTGACTTCCTTTTCCCTGCTATTACTCGAGATGACCCATCAGCGAATAACTTTTCTCCCTCTCCCAATTCTACCTCTTCCAGATCTGGCCTAATTTTCATTTGTTCTTCAATGGTTTGGAGGCAATTATGTGTTAACTCTTCCTCAGGACCCCCATACAAAAATTGTGCCGGGTTCTGCAAGCTCGTTGTTCCAATTTCCAGTTTAGGGGAATGGATTAGGATCCCCTCATATTTTAAAAGCCTAGCATCGATCCATTTTTCAGCTTTTTGTTGTAGAACTCCTCGAATATTATGGGGGGAGAACACCCTTAATTCACTTCCAAATGTTACCTTATTCGCTTCTTCCACTATCAGGGCTACAGCAACGACTGCCTGTAAACAGGTGGGCCACCCTCTACTGATGGGGTCTAATAATTTGGAAATGTACCCTATGGGTTTCTTTTTCCCTGCCCACTCCTGGGTCAAAACCCCGTATGCTGTCCCCTCCTCAGTGGCCACAAATAAATAAAAGGGTCTCTTCACATCAGGCAGACTTAAGACAGGGGCATTAACTAGATCGGCCTTGAGACTCTCTAATCTTTCTTCATCCTCCTGAGTCCATTTAAGCAGTCCATCCATAGTTAGCTTTTGATACAAAAATCGCGCTTTTGCACTAAAGTTCTCAATCCACTGCCTACAATACCCGAATAGCCCCAACAATTGTCTAATCTGTCGTTTACTCCTTGGGGCTTTCAGTGATAAAATCCCATTTACTCGTTCAGGGTCTAACTTCTTAGTCCCCTTGCTTATCCAGTGTCCTAAATATTTTACCTCCTCTTCCACAAACTGTAGTTTTGACCGTGATATCTTGAGGCCTTGAAGGCTCAAGAAATTTAACAACCGTATGCTTTCTTTTCTGTCTCCTGATTCTCTCCTGCCAACAATAAGTCATCCACATACTGTACTAGCACAACCCCATCTCGCAACTGGTATTCCCGTAGAATTCGTTCTAGGGCTTGTCCAAATAAGTTTGGGGATTCCGTGAACCCTTGGGGAAGTACAGTCCACCTTAACTGCTGTTTCCTATGAGTGTCTGGGTCTTCCCACTCAAAGGCAAAATAATCTCTACTTTCCTCCTTTAGAGGGCATGACCAGAATGCATCCTTAAGATCTATTTCACTATACCATTGGTTCTTGGGCCCCAGTTGACTCAACAGGGTGTGTGGGTTTGCCACTACCGGGAACCGGCTGACAGTCCGTTTATTGATTTCTCTTAGGTCATGCACCAGCCGATAGCCACCATTGGATTTTTTTACTGGTAAAATTGGGGTATTAAAAGGGGACATGCAGGGTTCGAGTACCCCCTTTCCCAATAGTCTCTCAATCTCAGGTTTTAGTCCCCTTCTCCCTTCATTAGATAAAGGATATTGTTTAACTCTTACTGGAATCTCGGGGTTCTTAATAACCACCTCAAACGGTTCAATATCCAGTTTTCCAACTGTTTCGGGAGTATACCATACTTCGGGGTTAATTTGCTTCTCGTCCACCTCTGTAAGGGGACAAAGCCTGATTTTTAACTCTTCCTTTTCCACATCCACCTGAATCCCCATTTCTACAATTAAATCCCTACCTAATAGGTTATGTTCCGCTTCAGGTACCAACAACAGCGTTCCGATTCCATATCTGCAACTTGATTCCACCGCCACATCTTTTATAACGGGGAACCTAAAAGGTTCCCCTTTTGCTCCAATTACATTAACTTCATCTCCGGATAGTTTACATCCCGGAGGTAATGACTGCACAGTAGACCTTTCGGCTCCGGTATCTACAAGAAAGATCACCTCCTGGTGCTGAGGACCCACTTTTAAAGTTATCAAGGGCTCTTTCTTACCAGGGGTGCTCAGCACATAGAGCCCCTGACCCCGCTAATCCTCCCGGAACGCTTTTTCATCCTGAATCCTTTTTCTACATTCTCTCTTCATGTGTCCTCTTTTCCTGCAATAAAAACATTCCACGGCTTTATCTCCCCTACCAGACCTACCGGGTCTCATTATCACACCTTTCTGTCCTTCTCTTACCGCTGCAACCAGCAGCCTAGTCTGCCGCTTTTCCGTTTCCTCTTCTCGCCTCACGTACACCTTCTGAGCTTCTCTAAGTAATTCATCCAACCCCCGCTCCTGCCAGTCCTCAATTTTCTCCAACTTCTTCCTAATATCTTCCCACGACTTGGCCACAAACTGAGTTTTCAGCAACGCTTGTCCTACAGGAGTGGCAGGGTTTACCCCAGAATATAACTGGAAACTTTTCCTTAACCTTTCAAGCCATTCTGTTGGGGTCTCATCTTTTTTCTGCTGTTCACAAAAGGCTTTATTAATATTCTGTCCTCGGGGAACAGATTCCCGTATCCCCTGAATTATAATTGTTCTCAAGTCTGACATATTATTCCTATGAGCCGGATCCTGATTATTCCAGTTTGGCCGATTTAAGGGCCATTTTTGATCCGCTGCCGGACCAGCCTGATGTTGCTGGTCCCACACTCTCATCTCTCATCCCAGCCCCTCTAATCATGTCTCTTTACGGTAAATAATATGCCCAGGATAGACTGTAATTCATCCCACGTGTACAAATTTGGTCCCAAGAATTGATCCAGCTTCTCGGCTAGGGGATCATCTAACAGACTTCCCATTTCCTTCTTAAATTCTCTTACATCCCCTGTGTTAAGGGGAACTGCCACATACCCCGTTCCCGGCCCCCCCGTCCGTCCCCACCAGGCACTAACATTTCCTGAAGAGGAAACAATCCCTCCCTTCCTCGCCTTATTCTATTACGTACAGACCTTCTGGGAGGGGGTGCCGGGGTCGGGGAATGAGGTTCCGAATCTGACCCTTCCTGGGCCTGGGCTATTTCCTGGCCTTGGGGTGGGTCCTGAGGCGGAAGGGCGTGAGGGGCATAGGGAGGGGGCCAAAGGGGGTCCTCATCATCTTTTCGAGGTTTATCTGGTCTGTTTTCCCTTAAGGCAAAGAGGAATGACAGTTCCCAGGATTGGGGAATCCATAGGGCAGCATATTCACTCTCCTCTGGGCTGACTGGTGGTCTTTTATTATTTACCCATATATTTAATTGTTGACACACCCAATCCTCGAAGGACCCGAACACGGGCCAGAGTACATGAGGATTGCTGAGAGGTTTCCCACCCCAAATCTCAATACAATAATTAATCATCTTCTCCTTAGACTTATTCTTTCTCTTTGGTGAACTGTCCCAATATCTTATCATCAGGCCTAAGGGACTATCAGGGGGTATGTCGGGTAACTTATCTTTCTTCCCCATCCCCATGGGTCCAGAGGGCTTGCTTTTCCTCTGTCCCATCTTCCGAGGTGCCCTTATCCACACACACTCACTTCCCCTCGGTCGTGACTCACTCCCTCGTGGGCTACGAGAACTGCACTACTGGAGGGTCCGCACTCGCGTGATCTCAGAGAGACCTCTCACACAGTCGCACCTCGGGATAACCACCCCAACCAAACGGCTCACAACTTATATACTCACCCGCTCCTGGGGTCTTCGCTTGCTCTTCGTGCACAAAATTTAAGGGGTCCTGCAGGTTCTTTTGCTCAGTTATCGTAATTTAAAGGGGTTCGCGGGTCCAGGGTGTGGTGGTGGCAACTCCTCAAGACTGGGCTATCCGGGGATAGGGCGTCTCCCCGCTTGCGGGGGTCCGCACCAAAGAACCTGGATCCGTGTCATGGCACCAAATTTGTTATAGACACTCGTGAGAAATTGGAGGAGCCAATTTGTAGTGAATAAAAAAAGTCGAATTTATTAGCAAGCGATAAGAGAGCAAAACAGTGCTGGGCGGCCGGGGAGGCAGTGCTCCGCCATAAGCTCGCAACTTTAGGTTATAGTTACATTCCTTATATACATTTCACCTGTGTTTTTCTAATTGGGATCTTTCTTTTTCTGTCTTCTTGTTTATTCTGTTCAAGGCCTTCTAAAGGCATCTGGAATGCTCTTGCGACCATGAGCTACTTTCAGGCCCAGTAACTAAGTAAGTTCCATATAATTGAACCCTACATAAGCCATACCCCATTTAGGGTCCAGATTTGATTGCTGTTTAGTTCAGGCTCATCTGCTGTTAGAGATTTTCATAGTCAAAGAGGGGAATGCTGATTGTGTGCATTCTTCTTCTCTTTCATAGAGTGTTGTACTATGTTTAGTAATTTGCTGTTGACAGAAATAATTTATGGTTGTCTACGAAGTTGGAGGTACGGCAGGACAGGGACTCGGCAGCTGGGGTTTAGAGACCGCACGGCACCGGGGGCTCCCCTCTCCCGCCCGGGCAGGGAGCCGGCAGGGACGCCGCAGGGTCCTAAAGTCTCCCGCCTTCCATCCCCGGGGCGGCAACCGTGGTGGCGCAAGGGGGGAGCAGGGGCAGCCAGGCTCGGCGCGAACTGAGTGGCAAGGGGCTGGGGGGGGGGGGCTGTGGAGGGTCGGTGTGTGTGTGTGTGTGTGTGTGTGTGTGCGTGCAGCGGCGGGCCCGGGTGTGGGGTGTCGGGCTGCCTGGGCTCGCCACGGCGGATGGGACGGGGGCCGCCGCCACCTCTGCCTGGTCCGCGGCCCCTGACAGCGAGACAAAGAATTAAGGGGGGGGGAGGGAGGGGCAGGGGGGCTGGGGAGGAAAGACCGAGAAAATAAATAGATAAGGAAATGATAATAAATAAACGGACGGGGTGTGGGCATTGTGCTTCTTAACACAGAACTCTTCTGCGACAGGGGCGGGTGGGTGGTCTGCACGGAGGCCAGTGGGGCAGGGCTGGCTTGGGACAGAGATTAATGTATCGCTCTCCATGAACTGTTGATAAAATTAACGTACACCAGCCCTACGGTTAAGGAACGTAATGAATGATTAATGAACCGGTAACTCGTGTAAATTAATAATTTTCAACAGCGTGATACAGGTCAACTTCTGCTGGAATTGATTAACATCCACCGGATCAAGCTCACGTTTGTAACGAATGACTCAATCAAGAATGATGCTGGGTGAGGAACGGGAGCCGGCCTATGGAAGGCGCATGCGTCATCGATGGCAAGAATCTCACGATCATGCGGTACGCGACGGGGGAGAGGTGGTGCCGCATCTTTCATTTACATCTGTCATTTACATCAGCTTGGTCTGCTAAGTAAATCAATTGCGGGATAGTATATCCCTTCAAGATGTCAACTTTCTGAGATGGTTTGAGTGGCGCTTCTCCAATCCATTGTAACCAATCTCTTATTTTCATTAGTAGTTCAGGTTTAGATACTCCAGTCCATGGGTCTATTCTCAGTCCCAGGTATTTTTCCGAACTACCCGGTTGTATTGGGTCTGGCTGAGATGGAGTTAACACCCCCCATAGTAGCCCTCATAGCGCTGTGCTCTGTATCAGTAGCTAGAAAGGTGTTGATAACACACCAGTGTTTTGGCTACTGCTGAGCAGTGCTGGCACAGCATCAAGGCTGTCTCCAACATTTTTGCCCCCCCCCCCCCCCCCCCAATGGCAGGCTGGGGCAGGGCAAGATCTTGGGAGGGGACATAACCAGGACAGCTGACCTAAACTAACCAAACAGATATTCCATACCATATGATGTCAGCTCAGATATAAAAGCTAAGTAAAGGGAGACAGAAGCGGGGCGTTTTTGTCTTCTGGAGCAACCACTACGCGTACTGAAGCCCTGCTTCCCAGGAAATGGCTAGTAAATGCGCCTGCTGATGGGAAGTGGAGAATAACATCATTTGTTTTTCTTTGCTTTTGCACGCGACCTTTGCTTTCACGTTATTGAACTGTCGTTATCTTGACCCACAAGCCTTTTGTCATGTTTTCTCTCCCCCGTCCAGCTGAGAAGGGGGAATGATAGAGTGGCTTTGGTGTGCACCTGGCACCCAACCAGGGTTAACCCACCACAGAGGTCTGTGAGAAAACATTTGAAACAAAAATCGGCCTGGGGCAGCAAAAGCGCTTGGTCCATCCAGTCACAAGAAACCTTGAGCGGATTACCGCTGCACGCCCTAAGGCAGGTACAATGAGAGGGGCACATCGTCGGTGCTGGACTGAGGATGAGGTAGAACTATTGAGAAAGTTGGATAAACAATATGAGAGGGCAGAAAAACATCAACAAGTTGATTGCGGAACATATTCCGACCAAGACAACAAAACAGATAAGTGATGAAAGACGGGACCTTCATAAGAGCCCGGTGAAGAAGGGAGAAGATCAAGGTTGGAAGAAACATCTAGAATTGGAAGGGGAACACCTTGCGGAAGGGGAACATCTTGTGGGTGTTGGATCGGAGATGGAGGGGGGACTGAGGTCCCATTACCAGAAGACAATCTCTGAGCAGGTAACATCTGGAAAATTGTCCATTCTCCATGGAATGTTTGAGCGGGTGATTGAAGGGGAAGAAGATCTAACAACAGTTGCTGATAAGGCAATGGAAGACTGTTTTGCATGCCTTGCCTTTAAGTCCTCTGAGTTGAAAGCGGGCCAAGGTCGACTGCATCAGATGGCCCAAACTGCTCGGCCTTCGGAACCACCAAAGGGGTGGATGAAGAGAGCTGTGGAACGGGGGCAGTTCCAGCGGCTGTTCTACCTGGATAGGGGGAAACTGGCTGGTATTATCCTGGACGACGTGGAATCCCTGAAGTGTGGTATCCCACACGATGAGATACATGACGTGTTCAAGTCAAGATGGGAGTCACCGGGAACATTCAAGGGCCTGGGTGCATTCAGATCCAGGGGCCAGGCAGACAACTTGGCATTCGAAGCCATGATCACAGCAAAAGAAATCTCTAAAAACATCAAAGAGATGAATAAGAACAGCGCGCCAGGACCAGACAGACTAAGTCTGCGGGATATCATTAAGATGGACCCCCATTTTGCCCAGTTAATGGACGTATTCAATCTATGGTTGGTGACTGGCGTTGTACCGGACGTGGTGAAAGAACGTCAGACTGTGTTACTATCAAAACCTTCTCTGCCGGAGCGCCAAATGGACATCAATAACTGGTGACCAATTACCATCGGATCCATTATCTTGAGGTTATTCTCAAGGATCTTGACGGCAAGACTGGCAAAGGCATGCCCTATTAATCCGCGACAAAAGAGCTTTATTAGATCAGTGAGATGTACGGAAAATCTGAAGCTATTACAAACTATTGATTAAGAATGCAAAAAAGGAACATCAACCCTTGGGCGTTGCCTTCATTGACCTGGCTAAAGCCTTCGACACAGTGTGTCATTATCACTTTATTGCAGTGCTTAAGCGAAAGGGTGTGAACCATCAGATTATCACCCTGATTACGAACATGTATCGAAATATCAAAACTCACATTACCATGAAGAATGAACAGTCGGATCCCATCGGGATTCAAATTGGTGTTAAACAAGGCGACCCAAGGTCACCTTTACTATTTAACTTATCTGTGGACCCCCTGTTGTGTAAGTTAGAGGAAGAAGGGAATGGATACCATCATGGTTCAAAATGTGTAACATCTATGGCTTTTGCAGACGATCTGGTATTGTTAAGTGGATCATGGGAAGGAATGCAAAGTAATATCAAAATCCTCGAGGCCTTTTGCAATCTTACTGGCCTGAGGACTCAGGGGGAGAAATGCCATGGTTTTTATATACAACCTACTAAGGAGTCATATACGATCAACAACTGTCCTCCATGGCAAATGAACAGTGCCCCACTTAATATGATTGAACCCGGTAGTTTGGAAAAATACCTGGGACTGAGAATAGACCCATGGACTGGAGTACCTAAACCCGAACTACCAATGAAAATAAGAGATTGGTTACAATGGATTGGAGAAGCGCCACTCAAACCATCTCAGAAAGTTGACATCT
>NC_064914.1:8263593-8371093 GCF_929443795.1 Astur gentilis
ATAAATTATTTCTGTCAACAGCAAATTACTAAACATAGTACAACACTCTATGAAAGAGAAGAAGAATGCACACAATCAGCATTCCCCTCTTTGACTATGAAAATCTCTAACAGCAGATGAGCCTGAACTAAACAGCAATCAAATCTGGACCTTAAATGGGGTATAGCTTATGTAGGGTTCAATTATATGGAACTTACTTAGTTACTGGGCCTGAAAGTAGCTCATGGTCGCAAGAGCATTCCAGACGCCTTTAGAAGGCCTTGAACAGAATAAACAAGAAGACAGAAAAAGAAAGATCCCAATTAGAAAAACACAGGTGCACATTCCACGATAAAGGGAACTTGGCACAAACAACCTCAATTCGGCAGTTTATCTTGACCAATTAGACTGAGACAAGTTTCGCATGCTCTAGTTAATATAGCCAATTATGTCCTATGTTTATGTGCGTGTACAGAGTGAGTATAACTAACTGTATCTTATGTTTATACACGTGTACAGTGTCGATATAACCAATCACATTTTATGCTTGTGCGCGTGGACACCAAATGCTTGCATGCAGCAGCCAATCAAAGCTTCTAAGGAACTTATAGAATTGTATAAGAATGATCACCTAGGCTCAATAAACTGGCGACTTTAATCATCATATTTGTAATGAACGGGTTAACTTTGTTCATGAAATTGGGAAAGGAGAAGAGATATATTGAGAGTTAGCAGATGCCTTGTGTAAATAACAAAGCTTGCTTAATTGATGCGTAAAGCTCACGGGAAGAGGGCAACGGCTATAACTTACTAGCTAAGGAGAGAAATGTACAACAGCTATAATCTACCAGATAAGGGCATGGACTCTGCCAAGACTGTACTTTTCTACATCAAAGGACATTCTACATCAAAAGACACTCCTCCTTGAGAAGATAGACTGAATCCGCTTAGTGACAGACCTGCACGAATGAAGAAAGAAGAAGCAGGACAAGGCGGAGACTTGCAAGAAAGAGATACATGGAATGTATATAAGGAATGTAACTATAACCTAAAGTTGCGAGCTTGTGGCGGAGCACTGCCTCCCCGGCTGCCCAGCACTGTTTTGCTCTTTTATCGCTTGCTAATAAATTCGACCTTTTTTATTCACTACAAATTGGCTCCTCCAATTTGTCACGAGCGTCTATAACACACTTAGGAAGATTTGAGGCTGTTATGCAGAGGTTTAACTAGAGTCTTGGGAACTCAATTTGGGACATGAAAGGTATTTGCACTACAGTACCAGGTGCAGTAAAGGAAACCGGTCTTGCAGTTTGATTTCAACACCACATCTGCAAACAAAACGAGGCTGCTACGTTTGAGGAAAATGGATGGAAATCTCACCTGCCACCCCGAAGTTACGCCGTGGCATTTCGTCACTTCTTGTCACTTTCCTCGGGCTTGGTAAAGCCTTTGCAGAGTCCGAAGCAAAGGCCCATAGCTTCTTCCTGTTTGTAACAGTGGATGCCTGGGTTTTCGCAGGTTGGTTTGCTGTGCGGCACCAGCTGTACCCTCAATTTGCCTTCATACATGCATCCTTGTACTAAAAACGGAAAATTGCCAGTCATGACGTTATACTATCCACAGGGCAATAGAGTGCACTGCTTGTAAGAGCATTGAATACAGCAAATAATCCTTAAATATCTTGATTTTTTTAACAGTTTAGTCACGTGCTTAGAGTCTGACCGCCAACACAATCTAACAAGAAGAACTATTAAGGTACGTAGAGCTGCATTTCAAAAAGTGGGGTTTCTCTTTCCTCTCCTGAGGGTTTATCACCCAGAGCAGGCTGAAGTTCTGATCCTGCAAACTGCTCCCCAGTGCTTGAATGCTCACTCTGGGAAACAAATTCTTTTGCAGGTCCAATCTTTGCTTACTTTCTAGTTTGAATGAAAGGAAAGCAGACACTTAGCAATAAATGCAGCATGATGCTCCTTACCTTGCACTCCTTTTCCTCTAATAGATCTGTACCTTAGACTATTTGAGGACATTCTTTCCCAAACCAGGCACTGAAAACAAACCACTACCAGTATCACCTCATTTTCAGCAACTTCTGATACATCATCCCAGTGTGCCTTCCAAAATGTACCATGCTGCACAACTGCATGAAAGAAACTGGGGACATTTAAAATGCTCTTTGGCCTGCAGCACACGGCACACATCTCAGTTGTTTGCTATATTCTTGGTATGAGGCAGCAAAATGAACAAAGCCAGGCTACACATAGGGGGGTAGGGGGAGAAGGCCTGGATCCCACACGGTTTCGGGGGCAGGGGGAAGGACAGGAACCTATTTTATTCTCAAAATGCAACCGTGATGTTTTCCACATACCTTGCTGACCAGAACAAGACAAGATTTTTGAATGTTAGCAGCAATTAAAAGAGCACATTTCAAGCGTGTTGCTGTGCAAGGTGGAGAATGCATGAATCAGAGGAACATGCCACGCTTTCCTGCTGCGGGTGTTTGCCTAACAACTGAGAGGGGAGCACAGCACTGGCTGCTGTGGGAGGCTACCCAGCAAGGACCAGCGCTGGCTGCAGGGAGGAAGAACCCAACACCTTCCCATGCCCTCAGTAGCTCTCAACGACAGCAAACAACCAGAAGAGCTGTTTTATCCTGAAGCACATGGCAGGGCAGCTGCAGGAAGTTTCTGCTGCGGTTGCACACCCTGCCACCCACCCAGCTGTCGTCAGTCCTCGTTACAGCACAGAGAAACACCTATGTTTCATGCACATGCCTGCACAGAAACACACGCTGTATTGGTTTTGTTTCGCAAGGTTTTGGTAGCGGGGGGGGGGGGGGGGGGGGTGTTACAGGGGTGGCTTCTGTAAGAAACTGCTGGAAGCTTCCCCTGTGTTTGAGAGAGAGCGAGCCTATATTAGCCGGCTCTGAGACGGACCCGCCGCTTGCCAAGGCCGAGCCAATCAGTGATAGTGGTAACGCCTCTGTGATAACATTTTTAAGAAGGAAAAAAGTTGGGACGGAGAGAAACTGCCGCCGGAGTGAGGAGTGAGAACATGTAAGAGAAACAAGCCTGCGGACACCAAGGTCAGTGAAGAAGGAGGGGGAGGAGATGCTCCAGGCGCCGGAGCGAAGATTCCCCTGCAGCACGTGGTGAAGACCCTGGTGAGGCAGGCTGTCCCCCTGCAGTCCAGGGAGGTCCACGGTGGAGCAGATCTCCACCTGTAGGCCGTGGAGGACCCCACACCAGAGCAGGTGGGTTCCCGAAGGAGGCTGTGACTCCATGGGAACCCCGCGCTGGAGCAGGCTCCTGGCAGGACCTGCGGATCTGTGGAGAGAGGAGCCCACGGAGCAGGTGTTCTGGCAGGACTTGTGACCCCGTGGGGGACCCGCGCTGGAGCAGTGTGCTCCTGAAGGACTGCACACCGTGGAATGGACCCACGCTGGAGCAGTTCGTGAAGAACTGCAGCCCGTGGGAATGGCCCACGTTGGAGGAGTTCGTGTAGGACTGTCTCCCGTGGGTGGGACCCCACGCTGGAGCAAGGGAAGAGTGTGATCAGCCCTCGTCCTGAGGAGGTGAAGCGGCAGAAAATAACGTGTGATGACCATAAACCCCATCCCTGTCCCCCTGTGCCGCTGGGGGGGCTTGGTGGTGAAATCCGGGAGGGTAGTTGTGCCCGGGAAGAACGGAGGGGTGGTGGGAAGGTGTTCTGAGATTTCATATTACTTCTCATTACCTTGCTCTGGTTGATTTGTAATAAATTGAGTTAATTTTGCAAATTGAGTCTGTTTTGCCTGTGACGGTAATAGTGAATGATCTCTCCTGTCCTTATCTCGACCCGCGAGCCTTTTGTTATATTTTCTCTCCCCTATCCAGCTGAGGATGGGGGAGTGATAGAACGGCTTTGGTGGGCACCTGGTGTTGAGCCAGGGTCAACCCATCACACACGCAGAGGGAAAAAATCCCTTGGGTGTCACATAGAGAAATAGCACTGACAACCTTGTCCTCTTACAGAGTCACTGCAGTGTCTTCCCTGATCGAGAAGCAGCACGCCTTGTGGCAGGATCACCACCGCAAGCGTATCGCTTGCTTTCATCTCCATCTTAATCTACCAGCTGGCACTCGCTCCCTCCAGACTGTAGCTGGGATAAAAGCGATTCAGTTTACAAGAAGCACAGCACCGTGTGAGCCCGCTGTGTATTTATAAAAACAGCTACACATAATAAAGCTCTGCAGGGACCGCTGACCCACACAGAAGCTGTGTTTTCTGAACAGGCCGTCTGTGTGAAATCCGCAAACCCAGGACTGCGACCCCCCCTCACCCTGTCCCTTCTCTCCTTCCCTCAGCCGGGCCCGGCTCCACCTTGGAGCCCCCTCCGGGCAGCCAGCAGGCAGGAGACACCCCCACGCCCGCCCAAGGGCCTCGCTCGCCTCACGGGCAGCCCCAGCCCTCACCTCAGCCAGGCCGCAGCTGGAGCAGAGACTGCGGAGACCAACATGGCCGCCCGGCAGCCCCGTGCCCCAGGCCTACAGCTCCCAGCATGCCCCGGGAACCAGCAGGGTCCCCCGGCAGCCCCGTGCCCCAGGCCTACAGCTCCCAGCATGCCCCGGGGTGCTTTTTCCTGCTGCCTGATCCTGCAGGGACCCCATCCCCGGCCAGGCCCCGCCCCCCGCACGCCCCTTGGCTGCCGGCCCGGGGGAGGAGGAAGACGACGATGAGGAAAAGGAGGAGGAGGAAGAGAACGAGGAGGAGAAGGAGAAGAAAGAGAAAGAGAGAAAGAGAAGGAGAAGGGGGGACAGAGCGGCGGACAGAGGTGGGACAGGGAGCAGGAGAGAGGGGCGGAGGGGAAGGGTGAGAGGAGAAAGGGAAGAGGGAAAGAAAGGGAGAGGCAGGGACACAGAGCAAGGGAAGGACGGGAAACAGCCCAGAGAGACTGAGAAACAGAGGGATGCGGATCAGGGCAAGGAGGGTCAGAAGGACAGAACAGGGGTGGCCTCCAGGATGGAGACGGCGGAGGAGCAGAAGGGGATGGGGAGCAGGACGGAGGCCCAGAGAGAAGAGAGAAGGCCCGGCCAGCTGAGCAGGGGATACAGGCAGGAATGAGGAGACAGACTGCAGGAGAGGGAGGAATGAGGAAATACAGGCAGGGAGTGAGACAGAGAAAGGAAGAAAAAGAAGCAAATAGTGGAGAAAGGGAGGAAATAAAAAGTGGGGGCAGGGAGCCAGACAGAGCACGATGGGGAGAGACCAAAAAATGGCAATTCTGGGCAACTGCCCCCGTTTGTTGAGCACTCCTCAGGAACTGCATCACTGGGAGCCTCGAGGAATGCGCTGCCTGCCAAAGCCCTGCCCTGGGCCCAGTCCTGTGCCCTAATATTGGTGATGAGCATTGCCTTGCATAGTGGCCAGGACTAAGGGCAAAAAAGGACAGCTGGGGGTGTGTGGGGGGAAATTCACCCATCTGGTTTTGGGTTGGGTTTTTTTGCTTGATGTTCTTGCTTTTAAAAAGAATACTATTTAAGCTCTAAATACAAACTGCAAGGAAAAAGGAACCAGGCGTACCAGTCTGGTCACACTTATAAAGCCTGAACCCATTCAACAGCCGCACCAACCACCACTCGCTCCTGCTGCACACGCTCCATCGCCTGCCTGCAGGTACAGGCAGCCGCCCTGTTTCTGGAGTGTTCCCCAGGCACAGCAGCACCAGGTAGCTCAAAAAACCATGCTGCCTGCAAAAACTTGAGCACAGCTGAATTCTGGTCAATTTTTCCTCTTTTTAGGCTGGGTTAAAGGTTCGCCCATTGGGAGATGGCTCAGGACCATGCCGGGGCCAGTGGCACTGCTTTCTGGATCCCGTGGTGGCGATGGGCAAAGGAACAGGTTGTCAAATCCTGGGCCTGGGTACCTGTGTGGGTTTTCAGGGTCACCCCTGCCTGATTTTTCCCAGCGAAGCTGCAGGCAGTGCCAGCCCTGTGCTGCAGCCCTGGGGCTGAGGCTCAAGGAGCCGGGCATTTCCGCAGGCGCTGCATCCTGCTGGGCCCCACCGCCAGCTGCTGGCTGCCCTGGGCTTCCCCCTGTTGTCTCCAGTTCTGCTTTCTGCCAGTGCTGCGGGCACCCCAGAACAGCCTGTCTGCTCCCCACAGCCCTACTGCCGTCCACGTCTGCAGCTCATGCCTGGTGTCCACATGCCAGAGCTGATTTAGGGGGTGGCAGGTTTCTCGTGTGGCAGCGTGGGAATGGGGGCAAAGCAAACCCCATCCCTCCCTTTTGATCTTTGTCCCCAGGGAGATGCAGTGGAGATGTACCGTGTGCTGGAGAGCGTTGTTCAGGGAGGTGAGAGCCGATTGCAGAGCAACGCTGAGAGCCGCCTGACAGCAAAGGCACCTGTTGGCCACAGAGGAGCCCAGGTGAGCTGGTTCTCTCGGAGGCCAGCAAAGAGCCTCTTTCTGCCCCTGGTTTTGTGAGATACGGAGCAGTGCAGAGATGTTTCTCAGGCATCCAGGTCTGAGGAGGGTTTCCCAGTGCCCCCATGAGAGATTGTGGTCCCAGGCAGCATCTCCCCCTAGAGCCGAGGCTGTATCTAGCCCCCTGGAGCTGGGTACGGCTGCCCTGAGGCGTCTCGCAGGGAGGACGGGGTCATCTGCCTGCTGGCTCTGACACAGAAATGATGAGCTGAAGCCCCGTGGCCATGGTTGGCTGGTTCAGCGCCTCCGAGTGCCTTTCTCCCATGGAGCATTTAAGCCAGGCACTTTTTCAGAGTGTGACAGATGATGTGAAGATGGATGCTGGTGATGTCCTGGTGGCTCTGTCCCACTCCCACTTCAAAGTTGTGCTGTCTGAGATCTGGGGCCACCTGCAGGCTCTGGCGGAGATGTCCAGGGAGTTTGTGTTCCGTTTGTGATATCTTAGGGCTACAATGAGCTCGGGTTATGGTATGCTAGCATTGCAGTGTGCTAGGGCTATGGGATGGCAGGATTACAGGATGTCAGAGTTTAGGCAGGTTAGGATTAAAGCATGTTACTGTTACGGAGTGGCTGTGGGTTTGTTGGCGCTGGGTTCTTGGAGTTATGTTATTTTTGCCTTGTCTTGTGTCCTGGGTGGTCTTTCTTTTTTTTTTTTGAGATTCCTTTTTTATCTTGATTGCCTTTTCAGGGTTTGGATAGGGGCCTTTGGTTTGTGTATGTTTCTTCTGGCTGTTTTTTTTTTTTTTTACTGTTCTGGTGGTTTATGTGAAAGAGGCTTTAGGAAATCCCTTCCCAAGTCCAACTGAAACTGAAGAGGTTTTCTGCCGGTGGAGTTGCTGTGGCACTTGCATCACTTCGCAGGGTCTCTAACTTTCCTTGGGATCACCTTAGTTTCTGCTCTGTAGGAGGTTGCTGGCAAGCACTGAATTTGCACAGCCTGTGCTCCTGTTGAATCATCTTGTTGCTTTTTGTCACAAAGCAGTTTGTCAGAAAATGTCTGGTGAATGAGGCTTGTGGTGATAGTTTGGTATCTGGATGTTCAGAAACAAGAGAGGGATGTAAGTTAACGTTTTTAAGCTGGATGGAAAGAGCAGCTTGAATTTATTAAATGTCTTGTCACACGTCAGAGTAGCTCTCATAGCATCCTTTGCCTTCTAGCAACGCTGGGTAAGATCATGAATCTTTAGTCCTGTGCTAGGTTTTCACCTGCAAACACTTCCATGTACTTCTTCCTGCATCTGCTTTTGTCCCTGTAAAAGCAACAGCTGGTCTCTGGGTCTTTTGCTTTGTAGTCAATGATACTATTTTGTAGTTTAGTTCATCTGCATTTCCCTCTTTCTCTCTGTCCTGTGAGAATTAAGTCTATCGCAGCTGAGCCCAGGACACTCTCTCACTCCCTCTGTTTTGGATAGCTGAATAAGCTAGTAAACTGTTAAGTAGAAGATTAACCAGGCACCTATTCCAGTACTAAAGAATGCAGTGTAGGAGTGAAAGGCAGAAGCGTCTCATCAGGACACATGTAAAAATGCAGTGTCATTGACAGTTTCGTCCGTGTTTGGCAGTGGTGGTTGCTGTAGCCCTGTGCTAGCTCCGTGCTTCTCGCTCAAACTTGGTGCAAAGGTTGCCGGTGAGTTTCTTGCTTGGTTCTGCCTGTGCCTTTGGTTGGTGTGGCGTCAATGCTGTTGGCTGGTGTGTGGCTTCATGCTTTATCTGGTAGGCTGATTTGTCTGCTTTGGGAAGATTTTGAGCTGTTGAACAGGTGGGACTGAGAGCAGGAAAGGCATCCGGCTTTGGGCTCTTGTGTGATTTTGTTAGCGCAAGGACACTGACTACTTTTTGGCTTATCCCTGTTGTTCAGTCGAGGTACATCAGCCTCCAAGAAAGGGAGAAGTCTGAAGGCAGCATCCTCCCCAGGAAGTTTTGTTCTAGGCGTCGCTCTGCCCGATGTCGACTGTGGAACTGGCGCCTGTGAAGAATGATGACGAGAGGTGCTGGGACTGCTTTCTCGAGAAAGAGCTACAGGCTGAGCCTTGGGCCAGAGAAGTCCAGGCTCCCAGGGATGGGCCTGCACAGGCTATGTAGAAGACGGACCACTGTGGATCTGGATTGGGGCGAGAGCCCATTGCCTTTACTTGAGATCCACTGTCTTCCCGTTGCTGATATGAGGCGTGGTGGGGTTGAAACTGAGTAAATCCCTGAACTGAGATCTGGGGGGGCCACTCCTGTAGTACCAAGGACTCCACCAGAAGCTCATGTCACAGTGCCCCTTCTTCAGCACACAGCTCGGCCTCGTGAGACTAGAGAACGTCCTGTTGCCTGTCTTTGTCCCATCCGATTCAGGGACTTCCCCTTCCAGGTCAGATGGCTTCTCAAGTTCTCAGATTAATCCTTTCCTGGGAACTTCTGATACTTGCTAGGCAGTCTGTTTTCTCTTGAATGGGCTGATCCAGCAGAATTGTGCTCATGAAACCACAAATCTGGGATTTGAGGGCTTGTTGCACTCAAAATTAAAGCAGACTGCATCAGTGTGATACTAGGGATTGTTTTGCACTATGAATGCTAAAGAGAGGCCATACGTCCTTAAAGGCAGCTGTGGTTTAGACTCGATGAGCTACATCTGCAACCCTTCCTACCTCAGCGTGTTCTCTAGTGTGGTTAAGAGATGTAGGTACATAAAACATTCCAGGTATGAACAGAGGACATCAAGAATTGCGGTAGTGATAAGATTTATTTATTTTATTTTAACTGGAATTGGATTCCTACCTCCAGCTTTAGAAGTCACTTTACTGGCAGTCACACAGCAGGATTTCTGATGGTGCAGTTCCACCTGTGGGAGGCAATTTATAGCCTCCCATTTGCTATTGAAGAGCAGCTCAAATTGGAAATAGCCCCTGTTGCAGAGATGGGCCCCATAATGCTGGACTCTAGGGTTGTTAGTGAAGACAGTAAGATGAATGAGTTCTTGAAGCTGTGTTTTCCACCGTCTTATCTGTATCCTTGAACATCATTTCCCCATAGTTACCAGTTTCTTGCTTGTACATGAAATCAATGCTTGAGTTTACCTCCTGACTCGCTAAGCTTATTTTGCTTGTTTTTTACCAAAAGATTGTGAAAATCAATTCACATTCATTCAGCAGGCTGCTGAATCACTGTCTGCATCACGTACCCAATGCTGGTGGGTACCAACCTGCAGCCGCTTAGAGGAATTGGACTTCTTCTCACTGGCTAGATGGCAAGTGATGCTGTATCAGTCCCCAGATATGCAACACTGTGGGAAAGGAAAGATCTTTTAGTCCTCCTCCTGTTCTTCCTGTTCTTCCTTTTCCTCCTCCTCCTCCCCCACTAAATCTAGTTTAAAGCTTTCCATACAAGTCTGGCCAGCCCGTAGCCTCAGTAGCATTTACATATAGGAAATAATATGGATTTCTTTTTTCCCCTCCCCTCAGCCCAGAGGATCCCACATAATTGTCCTCAGACTCCGAGGCAGAGAGAAATCCACAGAAGAGCAGTGGCCAAACAGCAAGCACAGAAGCAGCTGTAGCCAAAAGCGCCTGAGGATGGCAGGGAGCGTGCTGATGTGCAGACAGCTAGAATGGTGAAGGGGTCTTAATTTCATCTAAATCCAAAAACTCAACACATGTAGGGGAGGGGCAGTGCCCCAGGGCCGTAGCCGCGGTGGGAACGCCAGACTGTGAGGTCACAGAGCCCCCCTGTGCCATGCCATGATGTGCGGTGCTGTGCCACAGGCACCGCTCCAGCAGTGCCAGCAGCAGCAGCGGCAGCAGCAGCAGCGGCATGGTGCAGGCGTGGGGGGCCATGACCCCCGCCTGCCTCCTTATCCTCTTTGTGGTGTCCCTGCAAGCCTGGGATGTCAGGGCTGCTCCGTGGCAAGCACGGGGATTAGGTAGGTGGGCAGGCGAGGGCCAGCACCCAGCCCTGGCAGCGTGGCGCAGCCCCCACCACACCTCAGGGTGACGGCGGGGCTGGGGTCGTGGTGTGGCAGGGCTGGGCGAGCAGCGGGGCCGGGCTGGGCCGGGTGAGTTGTGGCCAGCTCCACGGGCAGCAGGAGGTAGATGTCCCGTGGGGAGGTGCAGGGGGCTGCAGCTGCTGTAGAGGCATTTTCCAGGTGAATGGTGGGGCCAAGAGCGGCACCGTGGGGTGAGGAACCATCCCCAGAGGCGGCCCTGTGCTGCGCTGCCCCAGGGCAGCCTTCCCCTGGCCTGCATGTCGGGGCCAGACCAGCACCGCAGGGGCCAGGTAATAGCCTGCAGGGGCACTTCTTCCCCGCACTGGCCACAGCTGTGCCCGGAGCCCTGGCTCTGCTGCTCCCTGGCTGAATCCTGACTTTCAGCCTCAGGGTCATCTGTCCTTGGGAGATGTCTGCTCAGAAAAACAGGAGCATTCCTGCTCTAGCCCTGCAGTGCTCTCCTTGGGTGAACCCAGGTCCCCCAGGCCCTCTGCAGCTTTGGGAACCTCCACCCATGTCTGGGTCCCAGACATGTCATTCATTACCTGACCCCCCTCCAGTGACTGCAGGTCACTGAGAAAGAAGTAGATCACAGCCTCTAATGGAAACATGCTTGATTACAGCTGTGCCTGTAGCCGATGGCCATCCGACTGCTCAGCCAGATCTTGTCCGGGAGCCTCAGGGCAACCCCACAGGTATGTCACTTGAATGAGCGGGCATTTAGGTTTTAATATTCGTTCATATGAAATTTAACTTGATGTTTTCTTGGCCGATGCTTAGACATGCAGAAGAGCAGAGAGGGAATGGGTCAGGCTCAGTGATGTGGCCTGGTGTGCTCTGCCTTGCAAAACATTCTTTCTCAGCCTCTCCAACCCTGCGCTGCTTCCAGTGCCTGCTGCAAAGCCAGTGGGCTTGTTGGGGTTGAGTTTAGAGCTGGTGTGGGCTCCAGGGAGTCCTTTCTGCCGGCGGCTCTGTGCATGGTTTGTTTTAAACCGGCATGGTCCAGGCACCCAGTAACGGTCTGCGCAGTGCTCCTGAGTGGCAGGGAGAGACGAGTGCCATGGAGCAATCCTATGTGTGAACTGCATTCATTGTTGTTCACATCTGAAGAAGTCTATTGAAATATTTCACGGGAGCTTCTCTGTTCTGTTTGTTTACAGACGTGACTGGACGCAATGCCTATCCAGCTTCCCAGCCGGGTTCCAGGGCTGACACGCAGGGAGATCGCACGGGTACGTCATGGCTTTTGACTTCCTTTGAGAGCTGCCAGCTCAAAGCCCAAATGTGAGCAAGATGTCTCTTGCAGGTGTGAGAATATAGGCCTGCCTCGTGTGTGCCATGTTGTTCTGTGATCCCCTTATATGTTGTGCTATTCAGTATGACAGCGTATATCACAATGTATGATGGGACCTTCTTGTGGGTGTTTGGTTGCAGATGTGGGTACAGGGAGGGCTTTTCCCGTTTCTCGGCTGGGTCCTGCGCTGGAGCTCACCTGGCATCCCAGGGGTGAGTAGTCAGTCCTGACTGACTTCACAGACTAAGCACTTGTTTTCAGTATGCTGTTCTTGAGAAATTTAACTTTATACTTTCTGTTCAGGTCCTCAAAGAGCAAAGTCTAAAGCTAAAGCTGAAATAGGAAGATCTTCCCAGCAGTCACCAGAAGTCCTAGAGGAAATCCTGAAGGAATTGGACAAAGCAGCACGTGGTGGGTATAACCGGAAGACTTGGGAAGCTGAGGTTTCAGATGCACGTATGGACATGAATCCTGCGCAGCAGGAAGGGATCGATCAGAGCCTCACTGTGCTGACACTCAAATTTCACGCGTTGCGGGTGCTGGTGAGCTGTAAAGATGGTGCAGAGTCTCTGCTGCCAGTTGTGGTTCAACTGAGCCCCAGGGACGGCTGCTTTCCCGGTTATAGTGTTACTGGCCAGAGCTGTTCTGGGCAGACGTTGGTATCCAGCTGGCAGGAACTGGCGGTGCTCACACCTTGAGCGTGTGAGGGACTTGGCTGAGGAGCCGATTCCTGATAAGCCATGAGAGGGCCAGCACCCTGCCAGTCGCTGGCCCTTGGCCAGTGGACAGGATGCACCGGGGGCTTGGGGTCACTGAGACCGGCAGACTTTGCCTGGGCTGCAGGCATCCCCTGGCCAGGATGGGAGCACCCCGGCTTCACAGCCTGGTCTAACCCCATTGTTCTCCTTGATGTCTGAGGACTCTCGGTGACACCTCGGGGTCAGGGACAGGCGAAAGCTGGACACCCAGCTGAAGGCCAGACACCTGACTTGAAGGCAGCTAAAACGAAGGGCTGTGAATTCGGTGTCGGGTGGTCTGCCTGTCTGTTTCTACTTGTGTTTTAGATAACTTGGTTGTGGTTTTCCTCTTGTTTTGGGGGACTGTGGGCTCTTCACTGCCACTTGTGAAAGTGCCCAGAATGTGGTAGCAAGAGCTTGCGGTTCTCCACCATGAGTGTCTGTTACCCTTACCATGTGGTGGAGTTGGTATGATGGGAAATGCTTCTCAGAAGGACTCTTTCCCCAGCTGAACTGGTTACAGCATCTTCCTGTCTTCTCTGAGGGAAGTAATTTACCATCATCTTGCAGTTTGCCAGAAATGCACTAAGTGGAATGTGAACAAGGTCACATGCAATCCCCTGCAATCTCAGCAGGTCAGGATTTGCTGTCTCCTGGTAAACTGGAAAGTGTCTAGCGCTTAAATTTTTCTCCATGAATGACACGTCATTTGGACTAGTGACTAGGTGCACCCCCAAATGCCCAGGCTTTGTTTCTAAGCGTTATTAATGTATTTTGAGAAGTATTGCCTCCTGAAGATACCACGTTTCTGACGAGGAACGGTTACTTCTAATTAAACTGAGCCGCTTTCTTTCTAAAGAGATGGACCGTGAGACTGCGGAGAAGGAGGCATTTCAGGAAGGAGATAGTCACGCAGTGCCAGTCTCTGACGAAAAAGCAGGGGCAGTTCAATCAACAGTGCCAGGTAATTGCTGTCCTTCAGTCATCCAGTGTCATGAATCAAAATCACTGTGTGTCTGCAGCCTCTTCCCCTGGTGCCCACTACTGCACATCTTGTCAGCAGCCAAACTATTAGTACAGAGCGAGTGTTCTAAACGAAGCCAGCAACGGCTCTCTGAGGATGCCTGTCATCTCTGGGGTGTGGAGGTTACTGCCATCGGTGTGCCAGAGAGACACTCACTCGTTACCCTCTGTGGATGCAGTGAGATGCTCACCTCCCACCGCACCCTGTTCACAGGCATTTCAGAACTTTGCCGTTTTGGGGGTGAGGCCATCTGAACCACCCTCAGCAGACGATGGGAAATACGACTCTTAAATTGAATGTGCCTCCTGCAATACCTGCATCCCAGAGCTTGCCCTGAGTCCCCCTAAGCACAACAGAGGGGGATCCCTCCTGTGACCTGAGGTCCAAAGGGATTCACTGACGGATCGAGCATGGGCTTAGAGGGAACCTGTGCCACCCTCCTGCATCTTCTGTGCCTGAGCCATGCTGAGGCTTTACCTTTCTCTGATTCTTGGCAGTGGCAGTGCTGTCCAGCCCTGGAGAAGCCCACCACGCCAGGAGATATGAATTTTCTCCAAAGAATGCAGGTAATTAGCAGTCTTGCAGGGGGCCATAAGGGGAAGACAAGTCCTGAAACCTGGGGGCATGCAAACAGTGCCCATGCTGGAGAAAAGGCAAAGTAGGAGAGCAAGGTTCAGGTGTCTCCTGAGAGGGTCCGACTCCATCCCCTCAGGGTGTGGGTGATGGGCTGGGGAGAGAGCTGGGGATGGCACTCCCTGATGCAGGGATGCTTTTTGTCTGTCTTACTCCAAGAGGCGATTGGTCAAACAGCTGAGCTCCCCCACATGCTCTCCATCTGGCCTCATGAGTTCTGTTCAGTGGGACAACTTGTCCCAAAGGGTCAGAGAGAGCCTCCAGGCAGCACCACTAGCAAGCCTTGGGGAGTGAAAGTGGGTGAGCGCAAAAGAAATTGTGTGCACATGTGAAGGGTGGCTGAGAAGGGGGACACTGGGAAAACTGGATTACGGCCATGCCAGAGTGTAAGCAAAGCTCTGAGGAGAAAGAGAGGCTCCAGAGTGCATTGATTTGCAACGGCTTTGGGAGTTTCCTTTGCTTCTGCTGAAACCAAGGAAACATTGCAGCCCCAGCATGTTTGCTGGTGCAGAGATGCTAACAAAGTGAGAAAGAACATTTCCTGGCAATGTCAGACCTCCTGTGAGATTACCAGTAGCGTGCAGGACACACTAATGCACAGAATTGTTTCTCCAGATGTGGATGGCAAGAGAAACACAAATGCTATGGATCCTCAAGATTTCCGGTACTACTGCATAGAAGGCGCCGTGGCGGTCTTGGGCTCCGTGCTGTTTGGGATGATATTGTGTTGTGTGATCTGTCTGTGGAGGAAGAGACGACGGTGAGTTGTTGGGAGGTTTTTTTGCCAAACTTCTGTATTAGATGGCTGCTATTCGCCATGAAGCATTTAGAGGTAGGGTATTCTGGAGTGCCGAGACAGTTACTGGCCAAACTCCACTGAGATTTCTGCTGTAAGATGTTTTAACTGCCCTCTCAATTCATGGGCACTCTTTTGTGAAACCCCTTCCTCCTGTGGCAAGTGTTAGTTAAAAGTGACCCTGCCTCGACGAGAGCAGACCCAGCGACAGACGTAGGATGAGCAAGGTCAGGAAGAAAAACGAGGGATGACATTGCCATAGAAAGTGAGAAGCGCAATAGTGACATCTTCCTGCCAGCGAACCTGCCAGCAGAAATCACCCTGTTAGGTGATGCCGTAAGTCCCAGAGGTTCACCTCGGCCAGGGTGTCCCAGCAACTGAGACCGTGGTGAGGAACCTTCCCAGCTCTCGGCCTTGCCTTGGAGACAGAGTCAGCCTGTCCCATCTGCACCTGAGCACTGCCAGCGTGTGTGTTCTCAGCACAGGCAGGGTTTTTTTCTGTGCAGGGGTACGTTCTCTCTTTGGATACGTATTCTGAAGAGAGGATGGAGAGCACCTCACTGAACAGAGAGCCGAGGCTGTGCCCTTGTCTGGTCAGGGACAGGCAGGGGAGCCGAGTGCTGGTCTCTGCCAGGCACACTGAGAAAGGAGAACAGGAGGCTCTCCTGGCCCTGCAGTGCTGTGCCCAGCTTTGGTCCCCTCGGTCTGTCGTGGGCAGGTCTCCTTCCAGGCACGTGCAGAGCAGGCAGGTCAGGATGGTCAGGGCCGAGAGGAGACGAGCCGTGGGCAGGCGAGCAGAGCCCCAGACGAGGGGTGCGGGGTGCCCCGTTTTCTGCACGGAGCTCTCCATACCCACAGCTCCCATGTGCAGCCAGGCATCCGCACCCCGTGAGGCGCCCAGTGCTGCCCCGCACCCTCACACCCGCCCGGCCTCACAGTCGTGGTGGGGCCTCAGCAGCCTCCTCTCTCCGCAGGCGCCTCTCTGCAGCTTCGCGAGCCCGGTCCGACACCAGCAGCTGCTCCTCGGGCCTGGACAGCCGGAGCAGCCGCCCCAGCACCCCGGAGAGCTGGACCCGACAGCAAGAGCCATCACCTGTGCCTGGAAGACCGGCCCGCCTGCCACACAGCAGTAGGGAACGGGCCTCCGCCAGCCCAGACAGCCGCCCGGCCCGTCCGCCTCCACCCCGGCCCTCATGGCTGTCCAACTCAGCCAGCCGGCTGTTGCGGGACCAGCCCAGAGACCTCGAGCCCCCAGAGGAATTGAAGCCACCTGCCCGCACCCCAAGCCCATCGCACCAGCCCTCCTGCAAGGGCCTGAGCCAGCCCCGCCAGGGTATGGGCTTGGGCTACAATGACAGACTCCTGACGGACAGCTTCAGGGATCGACCATTTGTGTCCGAGTAATGGCACAGCAATAAATACAGATCAGTAGCACAATTGTCCAGGTCGTAATGGCAGAAGACCCAGGGATTCACTAATCCTGGGCCGAATTTCGTATCAGGGCACACAGGGACCAGGATGCCCACGATGTCAGCAGGCAGGGAGCTGGGCATGGGACCCACCAACAGGCTGGGGGAGCCCAGCTTCCCTGGTGGGACTGTCCTGCTAAATTCTGAGCCACAGAGGCACCAAAGGGGCTCGTTAACAGGTCATCATCCCCACCTCTGCTCCCTGTGCCAGCTTTGTCCTGCAGTGCACAGGACAGGGGTACTGTGTAGGGCAATACCAGCCCCAGCCCCTCCATTGCGTGCATGCCAAATACACCACATAAGGCAAAGCCAGAAATAAAACGCAGAGTAGCACCAAGCTGCTATCGAGCCATAACAGAGACACCATTGTTCTTCTTTTGGCTGGGATGGAGTTAATTTTCTTCCTAGCAGCACATATGGTGCCGAGTTTTGGATGTGTGACCAAACCAGTGTTGGTAGCGCACCCACGTTTTAGCTATTGCTGAAGGCTGCTTGCATGGCCCCAAGGCCTACTCTGTTCCCATGCTGCCCTGCCAGCGAGTAAGCTGCGGGGTGCGCTGGTGGATGAGAAGCTGGACTTGAGCTAGCAATGTGTGCTTGCAGCCTGGTCAGTGCGGGTGGGGGGTGAGGGGGTCGGTGAGAGGATGTCTGGGTCTGTGAGGGGTTTGGGGGGGGATTTGCGAGGGGTTTGGGCGGTCCGTGACTGGATTTGTGAAGGGGATATTGGGGTCTGTGAGGTTTTTAGTGGGGTCTGTGAGGGGATTTTAAGGGTTTCGGGGGGTCTGTGAGTGGATTTGTGAGGTGGTGAGGGGATTTGTGAGGAGATGTTGGGGTCTCTGAGGGGTTTGGCGGGGTCTGTGATGGGATTTGAGGGGTTTGGGGGGATTGGGCGGTCTGTGAGTAGATTTGTGAGGGGATGTTGGAGTCTCTGGGGGGATTGGGCGGTCTGCGAGTAGATTTGTGAGGGGATGTTGGAGTCTCTGAGGGGTTTGGGGGGGTCTGTGAGGGGATTTGAAGGGTTTGGGTGGGTCTGTGAGGCAATGGGGGGGTCTGTAAGTGGATTTGTGAGGTGTTGAGGGGATTTGTGAGGAGATGTTGGGGTCTCTGAGGGGAGTTGGCAGGGTGTCTGAGGGGTTTGGGGGGACTGTGAGGGGATTTGTGAGGGGATGTTGGGGCCTCTGAAGGGTATGGGGGTGTCTTTGAGGGGATTTGAAGGGTTTGGGGGTCTGTGAGGCAATGGGGGGTCTGTGAGTGTATTTGTGAGGAGATGTTGGGGTCTCTGAGGTGTTTGGCGGGGTCTGTGAGGGGATTTGGGGGGTTTATGGGGGGTTGTGTGGTCTGTGAGTGGATTTGTGAGGGGATGTTGGGGCCACTGAAGGGTTTGGGGGGGTCTGTGAGGGGATGGGGGGGGGGGGGTCTGTGAGGGGATTTGTGAGGAGATGTTGGGGTCCCTGAGGGGTTTGGGGGGATCCATGAGGGGATTTGAGGGGTTTGGGGGTATCTGTGAGGGGATGGGAGGGATTTGTGAGCAGTTTGGGCAGTCTGTGAGTGGATTTGTGAGGGGCTGTTGGGGTCTCTGAGGGGTTTGGGAGGATCCGTGAGGGTATTTGAGGGGTTTGGGGTCTCTGAGGGGATTGGGGGATTTGTAAGGGGTTTGGGCTCCGGTCACGGAGCTCCTCCTGCCCAGGGCTGTGGCTGGCAGCGCAGACAGACGCGCCTTTTGGGAAAGATTTGCCGACCCGGAGCAAACGCAGGGCAGCTCCTCTCCCTCCCTCCCTCTCCAAGCAGGCGCAGACCCCACAGCAGCACTGAGGGACGGCAGAGCTGCACGCACACCTCGCAAGCGCTGCTGAAGGAACAGCTCTGGACCGAAGGGCCCTTCCCAAAGGTCATCTCTCTGCAGGCCCAGTGCCCCGGCTGGCTGAGGAGCAGCTGGGCGGGGGTGGGCGGGCTCTGTGAGGAGAGGCGGCCCCTGCCCGCCCAGCAACAGCTGTGCTATTGGCCATGGCTGAGCCAATCAGCGGAGCTGGAGGCAGCCAGTCAGTCACAGCCGGCCTGGGGCATGGCCGGAGGGGGCAGAGGCCGAGCAGCCTGAGGAGAAATGGGGGAGAGATGGGCTGGGGGCAGGTGGGGTGAGGGGGGTCCAGGGAAAGGGCCAGGGGAGCTGCAGGAGCAGCAGCAGGTATCTGCCAGGGTGGAGGGGCCTGAGGGGAGACCTCGGTGATCACCCGAGGGCCCTGCCAAGGCTCAGTTGAGTGCTCAGCCCCAGGGACGGCCCCACGACCAGGGTCAGAGCGGTTCCTGTTGCTGCCCCGAGGGTTGCCAGCCCGAGCCCTGAGAGCTGGAGGTCAGCGTTTCATGTCCGCGGGCCAGGGGAAGGCAGGGCGGCCTCCTCTCCAGCCGGCAGCTCTGGTGGGGACACAGCAGGTGCCCTTGCTGTCCCCAGGCCTCCCTGTGGGTCTGATGGCCCCGAGGTCTGATGCATGCCTTTCGCCCCACGCAGGCTGTGCTGTTTGCTGTCGCGAGTCCAGATTCAGGATCCTGCTGGCTGCGCCAACCGCTCGCCCTGATGTAGGATCCTGGCAGCTGCGCCAATCTCTCGCCAAGGGGCGGAATGCACCTCGCTCAGAAGGAGACAAGCGTCAGTGTGTTTTATTGCGGTAAAATAATAATTTGACAGAGTTCAGTAAATTTGGGGAATTTAACAAAGTTTGACAGTGGTTTCCCGAGGTTCAGTAAGTTGGACGGCCAGGTTTGCCTTATTAATTACTGCATGGAAGGCACGTACTGTTGTAAATGAATTTTGTCCCAAACAGGATTTTAAACAAAGTTAACAATTTATTAAATGAATAAAGGCAAGCAAACAGCGCTGGGCACGTGGGGAGCTTCTGCTCTACCACAAGGTGGGCCGTGAAAAACAAGACAGCTTCTTTTATAGTCTAACGTTCGTTACATATTCATATTAGGCATGTTCTTCTCCATCTCCTGGTTGTGTGGGAGCTTAGAAACTTGTCTCTGACCAGGCTCCCCACTGTTCGTGCCAGACAGCAGACATCCTGTGTAACCGCGGATACCTTTCACAGCACCTGCCGCGATCACCAGAACCCAAACAAGTCTACAACAGACACCTCCCCCCAAAACAAATACACACAACAAATGGCCCATCAAGATCCCAAGCACTGCAATCCTTGAAGACAAGTGCACATCCAAATGCCTCAGTTCTCTTCTAGGATAGTTAACAACAGAACCGGTTTTGGGTTGGCAAAAAAAAAGAATGAACTATGTACATATCATCTGTCTCCTCCCTGCCTGCAGTTACACAGGGATCGACAAAATGGCTAAAGATTACATAGACAGTGAGGGTCACATTTTATTATGCGGTCCTAGCATTGTTTATATTGACACGAATCAGATGAACATATCTCACACGTAGGAAGGAGAACTGAGTTAGAATCGAGCTGGAAGGATTCACACAGAGACCGGAGATGCAAAAGGGTAAGGAAGACCCTCCCGTTGAGTCACGAGGTTCAGAGGGGACCCCCTTGCTTTCTAAACTCCTCATGGAGCCTAGGTGTGGCTCGGTCCAATCTTAGTCTCAGAGTTGGACAACAGTTTATGTCTAATGGAATTATCTGTACAAAGTTTATAATAGCTAATATTAAGTAGCTACATGGATTAGTACTGTTTCCTTAGTATGAATTCAGCATGCTGTCAGTCACTTAGCAAAGATCTGCCATTGAGAACAGGTCTCTCTGCCTCGAGGAGCAACCTTGAGAGGCGTCCCAGCTCAAGGGGAGATCACTGCCGTGCAGCCACATTGTCTAGGAGGGAGAGCTGAAAGAAGGCTCCCTTAGGCTGTCATATTTATGGGATAAAGTGGCTGGCTCCTAGTCAAATCACATGCCATGGGAAAGGTATGGATGAGACTCCTTGTGCCCACAACTTTCTTTGCTCCTTGATAAATGAGTCTTGGAAAAGCCACCCACTATTCCTGTGTTAATCGCATGATGAGTGTTCCAAGGTGATAGGCAGCGGTGCTCACTGGGTCACTCGGCTCCTTTGTGGGTTTTCAGAGAAGAGATTGAAACTAGAGGAGTTCTTGGCCTGGCTATGGCTCAGGCCTTTACCTCCTTTGGAGCCTTTACCAAACTACGGCTAGTTTGATTATAGGATCGAGTGTACCCGTCACACCGGCTCTTGGGAAGTGAGGGTACATGTGACCCTGTGTGAGGTCAAGCTAGAACATGCTTTGCAGCTTGTGTATTTACTGCCGTGAATTTTCTGCTCTTCCTGGCCGTCTTCTGTGGTTTTCAGCCTGCTCTTGCCTCCACAGAAAGAAATGCTGTGTGTATGAAAGAGGCCGTTAGGAATCTTCCCTTAGGAGCTGTGTTGTTTTTTTTGTGCTCTGCTTCTGAATTACTATCTGTATTATATCTGCCAATGTTCAAAATATCTTTCTAATTCCCTGGTTAAAGTATTCTGAACCTACTCCAGCTACAGTTTACTACGCACAACTCCCACCAACCATCATTTTTTATTTCAAGTCATTTTTCATGAAATAACACACATCGCAGCCAGAATCCTGTGTTGCTGTTCCATGGTTTTCTTCACAGTTTTCCAGCTGTATTCCTCCTCCCCATGATAAACAGTGTTGCCAGTATTTCTTTTTCTCTTAGAATACGCATGGTAAGGGTGGTTGCTGGATAGCTCATCCTTTTTAAGGCCGTGAAGACACGTTCTGAGAAGGCCTTTTCCTAGTCCCAGATATTCAGGGACACAAGACGTGCCTATCCCCGTCAGCTCTGTGGAGGATTTAAGAGAGATTGTGCACCTGAAGGTTACACCATGCTTCTGTATCGGAAGCTGAATTTCAGCAAGCAAAAGCAACTTCCCCAACTCTTAATTCGTGTGCCTTTGAATGCTGCAAAATTGAATTAAATAATGATCCTTGCATACATCTTTCTCAATTAAGCATACAGTGGATGTCTTCTCTTTCAACCAGTCTGGAGCTTAAAAGTCAGCATAAAAATTCTGGATAGTGTAATTTTTTGCTGCACATGGCCTCAGTCCACTTGGCAGAAAATTGGATTAGTTACACAAGTCTTTAGGGAAGGCACAAAGAGAGCCTAAGGTTTTGAGTGCCCTAGGATGCTCTTTCCAAGTAAGTTAACAGGCACATAAACACCCTGTAATGGCGTAAGGACTCCCCAGAACATCTTCAGTACAGCTGTATTTTATGTAAGCTGCTGTTTTCATGCAACCTCAGGTAGCACTGTGCTGCTCTTTACAGGATGGGGTGAGTGGTGTTGTCTTTGGCTGTGTGGGTTTAAATGTGTTTCTAATGTGCGTGTCAAATAATTACCTGTGAAACAGACTGCCAGTCTGGCTGAAGCCAGTGCTTCCGAGAAGATGAACTAAAAGCTTTGATGGTACAGTCCTGCCATGAATACGATCCAGTCAAGTAAGTGTTGATCATGTCCAATCTGTTCTTTGAAGATTATGGGAAAATTGCAGAGATGTGTGTTTTAACAAGAGAGACACGTGCCTACCTTTTTCTTTTTTCCCTCTCAAACCTTTTAGTTACATGAAGAAACCCTTAGGTCCGACTCCACCATCATATACTTGCTTTCGTTGCGGAAGACCTGGCCACTACATAAAGAACTGCTCGAAAAATGGGGTATGATTGTGGGGGACTTCTGGTGTTACCCTAGTTTTTAATGGTTATAACTTCACAGTTACATAACAAATACATGAACACTCATATTAAGAATTGTTTCGCTTGGGGTGAAAGGCAGAGGTTATATGGCAATGTTGCAAAGCCCTTCCAAATTCAAGGGGAAGCTGGAATTATAAAGGTGGAATTTTCTTTCTAGGTCGTAGACATTAAATACGTCCATAGATCTTTCTCTATGAACTTTCATGCATATTTTTATATACTTCAGTATTACTGGAAATTTTTCTGTTTTCCACTCTTTTTAATGCCAGTTCACAGTTTTTATTATTTTGTATCGAACCAAGACATTTCTCTTGACCCCATCTGTTGCATATTTGCGTGTTTTAATTAGACTAAGTCCCTGGTTGAGCATTGATGCCATTTCACGTTAGTCACTGAAGGTATACGGTGAGGTATGAATTCAACCTTCACCTATAGATGGTGAGTGTAGGTTTCTCCAGTGACTGATTCAGAGCACAAGATTAAGCTCTCACTCTGACTTGTGCTTTGGAGGAGGAGCAGCGGGTTTGTCTCTTCTCTGAGTGGATGGTGAGCTAAGGCATATGTCAGCCTTAAGCAACCTGAAGTTAAGCCAAAGAATGTTGCTGGAGTTCAAAACCCTGTTCAAGCCTTTGGAACATCCTAGCTATATCCTGTAGGAAAATAAGTATTTCAGTTGAGCAACCCTTACGCTAGGTAAAAGGAGAGGATTAAAGGCTTTTGCTGCTTAAAATAATCAGGGACATGTCATTTTAAGTGTGGGTCTTGAGGTACATCTCCCTCTCTTTTCTTGAACAGGACAAAAAAATTTGAGTCTGTTCCCAGAGTTAAAAAGAGCACCGGAATTCCACAGAGTTTCATGACAAAGGTGAAGGATCCCTATATGAAGGGTGCTATGCTGACAAGATCTGGAAAATATGCAATACCAACTATTAATGCCAAAGTATGGAACTAAGTGGACTGACCAAAAAGTGAAGGAGAGAAATCACGCATAAAAATCTGAGTGGCAATGCAACCCAGTTGGCAGGCATCTGTCATTCCAAGGGAGGAAGCACTGTCACTGTACCTTAACCTGAAAATCTGTGTTACTTTCTAATATTAAAAGAGGGTGGTCCTACTGCTCATGCCCCTGGAAGTTGGCTAAACTTGCGGTATGCTAAGAATCTGCATTTCTGCAAAACATTTCAGTAGTGTTTACAGTGGAGTCGTTCTCCTTGAAAGCTCATTTTGCTTCTGTTTTCTGTTTGAAAGGCTTCTTGCCAAATTCAGCAGGTAGCTGTTGGACTGAGATTTCCTCCCCCTCTGACTTCTATTAAATCCCATGTGTGAAACTGACTGACATTTTCCTGTTGCTATAAACTGAGAAAATACTACCGTGTGCTGACAAGAGTGGCTGTTTTAAAATGCACTTGGTAGCACTCTTGGTTTTCCATCATGGATCTCCTTTTGTAGAAGCTGTAACATAGTTGTCTTCCTTTTAGAAAATGTCATTACTCGGAGACTACCTTTATCCTGTGCCTGCAATTTACATTTATCCTCTGGCAGAGGAGAGGTGGGATTCATTTTGCCTGATTTCTAGCTGTCAAAAACATATTTTCCTAGTGTGAGCTTCTTTCTTAGTTGATCCAATGAATGGGAGAGTTCTGCAGAAAGAAGATTGTTCCCCCCTCCCTCTTCTAGTGTTGTGGCTGTAGAAAAGGAGTTTAAACTAAGCACCTGTGTTTTAGAAGGCTAATGTGGAGTGAGCAGAATTCCATCTCTTCTCCTCCTTTGGTAAAATCCAAAGCTTGGAAAAGTTTTCCTTTACCCATCTTTAACTTGTTTCTTTTTCCTTCCCCACCCTTCCTCCAGGGAAGCTTCTGCTAGAGAAAAGAAGGAAAAGCCTCCCTTTTTACCACAGGAGCCATCCTCCTCCTCCTCCTCCGATGATCCTGTTCCAGACGAGTCGTTATGTCTCATTTGTAAGGGTCTAATGACTGATGCAGCTGTTATTCCCTGCTGTGGAAACAGTTATTGTGATGAATGTAAGTGTTACTCCCATATTTGTTGATTCAAAACATCACATCTGATCTTCTGAAAGCAGAAAGAAATAACTTTGTTACCAGTTCTATTTAATATTTAATACGAATTGAATATGAAAGTGCTCTTCTCGTATAAAGGGGAAAAGAAAGCCAGGAAGCTTTTCCCCCTTTTTACGTGTCTAGCTAAATCTTCTTTACATGCGGAAGGACGAGTATGAGAAGAGTGGCTAACTCTGCAGGTGATTACAGTGTTAGGTATTGAATGTGTTTAGTTTGTCCACAGCCCTTTCTCTCATACAAAATTATATAGGCAACTCTGGGGACTTCTGGTGGTCTGCAAGAAGCGGAGAGTTAGGCATTTAATCCACATTCTTCTCCACGGGAGAGTTGGTTAAAACCTTCAGAACTCAAACCTACTCATGGTTTTTTGAGACATGTTTTATTCATTAACATTGAGGTTGGGGACTTCGCACTGTACTAGATGGTGGGAAAGAGACTAGTTGAAACATCAAGACACAGCCTATGCTACATCTTCAGATGTCACACTAGTGAAATATCAAAACTGTATAGTTATTTGCTGCATACTAGAAATTTTTTACACTGTTGAACATTTCTAGCTTCATGGTCTCAATTCAAGACCATATTCACCATTAATCATATGTGTGTTTTTATAATTGATGAGAACCCGGAAAACTTCCTTAGTTTGGCTAAATACTATTTTGATTATTCTAATTATACAGAGGTATTAGAACAGCATTGCTGGTATCTGAGGAACATACGTGCCCAACACGGCATCAGACGGATGTTTCACCTGATGCTTTAATTGCCAATAAGTGCCTATGCGAGGTAATGTGATGACATTATCATAGAGTGCTTGTAAGAAAAGGCTATTTGTAGAAAGCTGAAAGGGAAGAAGATACTAATTTACATCTCCTTAAGCAAGGCGTAATTCAATAAGGCTAAATTTACTTTTCAAATACATTATCTGTTGCTGTCACAGAAGCTTACAACTCTTTAGAGACAACCTGGCAAATTAAGGTCACGCTTTTGTTTAACATGATTGCCTTGCTTTCAAATTCGGTGTTAACACTGAAGCACATTAAATAGTTACTCTGAGTTATCAGTCATTAGTATCAGTGTTTCATGTGATGTGTATATTGGTTTCATATATCTGTTTGTTGGTTTCTTTTAGGACTGATAGCCCTTACAGGAATATACAAGCAGTTTTCCTCTGTGAAGGCTTTTGTTCATACGTATGCTGAAGTTTCATCTTACCCTTTTTGTTAATGTTTTTCTGCCTCTAGGCTGTGAACAACTACAGAAATGGAACTGGCTACACAAAAAGGCTGTGTCAGCAGCAGCCGCTACTGCCACCGCCTCCACCACCAATCATGAGTGTTACGCCTCCTGCTGCTCTGGTGACTGGCTGCTGAACCTTCTACATCTTTCTCTCTGTCCATCAGCAGTTCGTTGGAAGAGAAGGTAAGCTTTATTTCAACATAGGCAGCGATTCTTATATTTCAGTAGAGCTTATTTTCCAACTGTCTGCGTTTATTCACAAGGGCTATCAGGTTCCTGTGCAAAGACACCCAGCATTAGCAAGTCATATGGGCCCCCAAGGACAATCAATACCCACCACTGGTAAGGAACTGTAACTTTAGAATGTCTTTTAAAAATTCTCTTCAGATAAACTGAATGGGATTTTTTGCTCTTTCCCCTCTCCACTCCAAAAGGTCATCCAGTGAGAGCCAGTACACTTTGCTCAGCAGGTGGCAGACCAGGCTGGGAACTGCAAGTGTTCTACAGAAATTCTATGTATTACTACTTGTAAGCTGTTAAACGAGGCCGTAGCACTTCACTTCTGCAACAGCCGATTTATAATGAAGTAAGTATGGACAGATAGTTGTGGAGAATACAAGCGGTCGTTAATGTTTCAATGGCCTAATTTGAATTGGCTTTAACAAAGGGGATCTCTGCTTGCAGTAAATTTATTTAAAATAAAACTCCAGTACCTGATCGAAAAGAGGACTGTGAAAAAGGAACTTTTTTGGAGGAAACCATAATTCCATATCAGAATTAAATACAATTAAAGGCTCAGGCGGAAAGCCACCCTTTTGATTTCTGGCTGAACAGGACTGTAGAAATTGATTTCCCAATAGAAGTCAGCCTCCAACATTCTTTTTCTAACCACTTAGTTGACACCGATTGAGCAAACTCTTGGAAAAGTCAACACTGTTACCTTATGACAATTTTGAGTTTCTTCAGTTTAGTCAGGCCAAATACCCAAGGTGCCTTCTCTCAGTTGGAGAGAGAGGAGTCTGTTTTATCCGTTATTGCAGTGTCAGGTCAGTCCTTCCTTTTGGTATATATGTGTTAGAGATAGATTGTAACGGTGCACTGTGTTTATAAAATCTTCAAGATAAATCAGAACAAAACCCTGGATCCATCCCACAGATTGTCTAAAATCTCCAATTCAGGAAGCAAGAAAACAACAATTCAGGGACAAGAGCAGGCCAAATATGTCATTGTGAGGCAACAGCATAGGAAGCGTACGTGGAAGAAGATAAAAGAAGTTTGAGGGAAAATGAGTTAATATCTGTGCCGTACAGGGTGCCGGCGGCTGCGGCTTGTCACTGCTCTCAGGCTACCAGCCACGCTTCAAGGTGGAAAAAAAGTGGCTTTCTCTGAATGCTGGTGTCAGGAACAAGGTGCTTTAACTTGCCAGCAGGTGCCTGCAGGCTTTTATTAGCAGGAGTTTGTGTGGTAGGAATGGAAGGTGTAGCTGGTGCTACTTCAGTGAAGGTCATGGGGTTTGGGAGTTTTCTTGGTTGGATTTGATTGGTTGGTTTGTTTGGTTTGGTTTGTGCTATCAATTTTGGGGGTTCAGGAGCTGATTTCCATTCATTCCTCCTCCCAAGTGGTGAGGGTAGAAAAGGCTGGAGTGATAAATTTCTACCCAGCTGGAGGCAAGCCGACCGCGTGAGTCGGAGAGACGCATTCACAGTGAAAGGCTCATACACCACCCTGATGGCTGAAGGCAACTCCCTGAACTGTAACAGTGTGAACTTATCTGTTGTCTGTCAGAGTATGCAGGAGAAATGGCTTGCAGCTTTGTGAAGCTATAAACAAGTGTCAAAACTTGGAACAAATGAGTTTAACTTCTTGTATAAAATTAGGATCTCTCAGAACAGAAGTAGGTTGGAGCTGTTCACTATGGTGGACAAATCATAGCAAGAGTTGGCAAAATATTAAACTGCCAGAGACTTCTCATTTAAACAGAAGGCTGGTGGATGAATAGGTAGTATGCCATGTGTGCTACTTTCTCTCTTCAGTTCTCTTCTTTGTATATGCCTGGCAGTCTGGTACAGTTGAGAGAGAGAAGTAAGATTTATTATTATTTTTTTTTAATACCAAAAGGGGAACACATACTATTGGGCATAAGTCACTCTCAGTAAAGCTTTCCAAGTGCCATTTTCCTCACCTTTTAAGTTGTGAGATCAAATTTTCAGTAATACATGCAGGCAACTGAAAAATATCGACTCTTGCCTAGAAGAAAGAATTTGCTCTTGATAATATCTGCTATATCTAATTGGTATTGTCCTTTATGTCAGTCTCTAATTATAGCCTCTGTAGGAAGAACGGGGCAACAAAAGGCAGATGGTGGCCTTCTGTACGCTGGAAGGATCGTGGATGCTAGCAAAGTCTAAAACCCATTCTTGTGTTGTGCAAACTCTCTGAAGTGCAAGTTGTACGCTGCCAGTAATACGTAAAACATGTAGGAAGTTGCTGCTGTAGGTGTTCTAATTTAGATGTAGTGCACATCAGTTAAACATAGGCTTTCCTTCTGTATTTGTTATGGAAATAATATCATAAGAAGGAAAATATTCATTATGACTATTTTGACTTAGGAAGTGGAAGTTGACAATGCCTATAAACTAGGCAAGGCAAATGAGGTCAAGGCCTAGTTACCCTTGTAAGTAAACAGCTGTTCTGACTGGGGAGACTAGTTGATAGGACTACAGTCCTAATACGCCCCAGCTCCAGCTTTTTGGAAAACGCATAGAAAAAAGTTTGAAAAATGAGCTCATAGAGAAGGGAGGCAGGGGGAACCCACTAGATGACTAAAAGCCATGTCTGTAGTTGGATAAAGCTACTCTGAGAGAGAGAAATCCATCTTCCCTCAGTGGAAGAGTAAAGGCAACAATTAGAAATAAGGAGCTCCAATAAGCTACCTTTTTACAATCAAGTGTTGAAGCTGTCCTTTAAGCACTTCCTCATCCCATTCCAGCCAGAGTGGGTCAGATGCCTTAAATAGTTCTAAGCGTCTCTCGACTAACCCACCTAATACCTGAAGTTGTCCGTATGTTAAGTAGGAAAATGTCCGGTTTGAATAATGGCATCATTAATCCCTTTAGCCTTCGGGTCTGGATATGGGCTCTTTGACAAGCATGATGAGTTGTAGAGACCTTTTTCACGTGTCTCCCCCTTTTGCTACTAGTGTTTCTGTAGAGACCCTTGATCCACTAAGTACAGTCCTCACCTTCTGTCCCACTCCTTTCTCTCCCCTGGTGTCAGCTGGTAATGCAAAGTAGGGGTTCCTTTCTCCATTTTTCCCTTTCTAAAGCAAGGGTTCTGTGGTGTAAAAAAAAAAAAAAAAAAAGCTCACGCTGCTTGTAATTTAATGGTGTGCTGCCATGTCAGTCCTGTGCTGCTTCTGATTGCAAGGAACTCTAAGCAAACAGGGCAAGCAGAGGGTTGGAGGTGAAAATGATGCCTTGCTGTGCCTGAAGTTCCAGGGGCAGTAACCTTGTGGGCCTCCAAACCCAGGTGCCTGGTGTCCTGCTCAGCCTAACTGGGCAGTGAGCTAGCTCAAGCAGATTTGAGCACCTTCTACAAACAGAGCTTAACTTGCGCTGCTCTGCATGCTGACATACAGCTCTTGGATTTAGATTGAAACAGATGTATGTACAGCTAAGCCTCTGAACTATAAAAATTGAACACTGTGTTAAGAGCACAAGGCTCTGCTAGTAACATTAGCTGCAGATTGGTTGATGTTTTCATTTGTCCTCTTCCGTAAACAAAACCAAGGGAATGCTGAATTTGCTGCAACAACTCTGTTTAACAGACCACTTTGTTGTATGTCCTTCCTCTACAATCAACTATAATGTCCTTCCAGAGTCTGTAGAAGCAACTTGGTAGCACCTTGGATCTTTTCTTATATCCAGAAATGTTTTTCTAAAAAAGTAGTTGTGACTTCTAAGTTAGGTCAAGTTATCTAAAAACCGTAAGCAGGATCTTTTTCCCCTCATTTATGGTAATGCTGTGCAAAAGAGCAGAAGCTGATTTGAAAACCTCTAAGTGGAAGGGTGTTTTCCAGTAAGGTGGTTGGTTTGTTGTTTTGTGGGTTTTTTTTGTTTTGTGGAGTGTTCAGGATTTTATTGTCTCCCACAGTACTCCTAGGCTGCAGAACCAGCCTCAAAGGCCCTACGGAATGACTTCTCCAATTAGCTTGGCTCCTCCTAAGGATATAGACTGCATTCATACTCAGAAGGTGGTTGAAGCAATGAAAGCATGTGGGGTATTTGAAGATGAGGAAGAACTGAATCACAGGTATAACAAGGCTGTAAAATTTGTTAATCTCCTGGGGTTTTTTTAGGGCAAACTTATACATGAGTTTTCTTTAAAGGCTGGTCATTCTTGGTAAACCGAATAGCTTGGTCAAAGAATGGATTTCAGAACTTGGTGACAGCAAGGTAAGGATTTTTGATACGTTCTTATCAAAACAGCTGAAGCCTTTTTGCTTCTTTTAAAGGTGATACTACTAGGATTTATGCTAAAGTTCAACTTTTAACTTTCTTCTTAAGTATCACGCAGAGCTGTAGTAACTGCCATTGAAATAATGTATAAAAGATACTTCAGATCAAGCTCTTCAAGTCCTTGGGGCACGGAATAAATTTGTGAAGTGGCTCCATCAGTTGACTTGTAGCAGTTAACAAAGCTGAAACCAACATACTGTGGGGTGAGAGAGATGGTAAATGAGCAGTCATCTTGCCCCAAACAGCCTGCAGCACTCAATCTAGTTTGACATTATTTCACTAGACTTGCCATGGGTATGGCTCTTAGATGGTGTTAATTTCTGTGGGCCTGCTGCAGGGAAGACTGATAGTAGGTCTTAATTTGTTTAAATTGATGAAACAACTGCTACATTACTCATCTTTGTTTTGTTTGTGAGCTGCAAGCACTCGCTTCAGAAAAACAGCATCAGTCTATTAGACTAACAACTCAGTCCCGGAGAGAGAGGACATTGTTTATGGAGGCTGTTGTAGTCTTTCTAAATGACTTAGAAAGAGGCTCTGCATCTCAGTGGGATTCTGACATAGAGCCTTGGAAGGAACGGATGGGTAAGTCGTGAGTCTTCACTTCCTTTGCCGGGTCACAGGCAAAAGCTCACTCTATCCCCTCTGCAGCTGCTGCTCTGCGGACCAACATTTAACGATTACTGGTATTGCACAGTGAGCTTAATGCATTCTTCGCATCAAAACTTTCTACCCAGAACATCACCCGTGTGCCTTTGCAGCTTTGGGTGTCTCGGCTGACACCTGTGTCTGCTGCTCATCTTCCATGCACTGCCATTCACTTATGAAGCAGTTGATTGCAACGTATCAGGGGAATGTTTCTCCTCCAGATGGGATTACAGCAGTGGCTGCAGGCTGTGTGACTTCAGCTTGTGAGCTGGCCGCCGTCCAGAGCCATAGGGGGAATGCAGGGCTGAGGCATTCAGCTTTGGTTGTCTATTTTTTATGCCTTTCTAATACTGTATTGCACTCCTCAGGAATCCAGGATCCCCAGCAAGCACTCCTTGCCCCAAGCCCACGGGCACAGCTGCACGTAGCAACCGTTCAGCCTCTCAAACACACTGTGCGACTGTCAGCAGTGCAGAACACATGAATACGTGGGGACTGTCTCATCTCCTACAGGTGCTGGTGAGAAAAGTCCAAAGGCTGCAGATTGCAAATGACCGCTAATGTACCGTGCAGCTGTGGCGCTGGCCATCCTGGCGTCCATAGTCCCTCTGGGAGCTTTGGGTCACCTGGTTGAATCGCTGCTGAAGAGTAGGAAACAGTGAGTGGGTCGTCCCAGCATTCTTGCGCAGCAAAGCGTTCCCAGTGGCAGCATTCTGTAGTGTAGTTCACTGAGGGTAGCAGCACCCTGTTAGCATTTCACAGAATCAGAATCATAGAGTTGTGGAATGGTTTGGATTGAAGGGACCTTTAAAGTTCACGTAGAGCAACCTCTCTGCCATGGCCAGGGACATCTCTCACTAGGTCAGGTTGCTCAAAGCCACGTCCAACCTGACCTCGAACACTTCCAAGAACAGGGGCATGGAAGTGCCCTTTCTTTCTCTCTTCCCTGCCTTTCTCCTCTCACCCTTCCCCTTTCTTGGCTCATATTCCACACTGGATTAGCAGAGGAGAGGTAAACCCTCCAAACGCTCCCCCTACTGACCCGATCACAGTTGTGCGCTCAAAACGCGCACGCGCGCACCCCCACCCTCCGAAACAGGCCCCCGGGCCGACACACCACACCCCTCCCCCGGGCCCGCCACTGCACGCACACACACACACAAACACACCGACCCTCCACAGCCCCCCCCCCCCCGCCCCTTGCCACGCAGTTCGCGCCGAGCCTGGCTGCCCCTGCTCCCCCCTTGCGCCACCACGGTTGCCGCCCCGGGGATGGAAGGCGGGAGACTTTAGGACCCTGCGGCGTCCCTCCCGGCTCCCTGCCCGGGCGGGAGAGGGGAGCCCCCGGTGCCGTGCGGTCTCTAAACCCCAGCTGCCGAGTCCCTGTCCTGCCGTACCTCCAACTTCGTAGACAACCATAAATTATTTCTGTCAACAGCAAATTACTAAACATAGTACAACACTCTATGAAAGAGAAGAAGAATGCACACAATCAGCATTCCCCTCTTTGACTATGAAAATCTCTAACAGCAGATGAGCCTGAACTAAACAGCAATCAAATCTGGACCCTAAATGGGGTATGGCTTATGTAGGGTTCAATTATATGGAACTTACTTAGTTACTGGGCCTGAAAGTAGCTCATGGTCGCAAGAGCATTCCAGACGCCTTTAGAAGGCCTTGAACAGAATAAACAAGAAGACAGAAAAAGAAAGATCCCAATTAGAAAAACACAGGTGAAATGTATATAAGGAATGTAACTATAACCTAAAGTTGCGAGCTTATGGCGGAGCACTGCCTCCCCGGCCGCCCAGCACTGTTTTGCTCTCTTATCGCTTGCTAATAAATTCGACTTTTTTTATTCACTACAAATTGGCTCCTCCAATTTCTCACGAGTGTCTATAACAAATTTGGTGCCATGACACGGATCCAGGTTCTTTGGTGCGGACCCCCGCAAGCGGGGAGACGCCCTATCCCCGGATAGCCCCGTCTTGAGGAGTTGCCGCCACCACACCCTGGACCCGCGAACCCCTTTAAATTACGATAACTGAGCAAAAGAACCTGCAGGACCCCTTAAATTTTGTGCACGAAGAGCAAGCGAAGACCCCAGGAGCGGGTGAGTATATAAGTTGTGAGCCGTTTGGTTGGGGTGGTTATCCCGAGGTGCGACTGTGTGAGAGGTCTCTCTGAGATCACGCGAGTGCGGACCCTCCAGTAGTGCAGTTCTCGTAGCCCACGAGGGAGTGAGTCACGACCGAGGGGAAGTGAGTGTGTGTGGATAAGGGCACCTCGGAAGATGGGACAGAGGAAAAGCAAGCCCTCTGGACCCATGGGGATGGGGAAGAAAGATAAGTTACCCGACATACCCCCTGATAGTCCCTTAGGCCTGATGATAAGATATTGGGACAGTTCACCAAAGAGAAAGAATAAGTCTAAGGAGAAGATGATTAATTATTGTATTGAGATTTGGGGTGGGAAACCTCTCAGCAATCCTCATGTACTCTGGCCCGTGTTCGGGTCCTTCGAGGATTGGGTGTGTCAACAATTAAATATATGGGTAAATAATAAAAGACCACCAGTCAGCCCAGAGGAGAGTGAATATGCTGCCCTATGGATTCCCCAATCCTGGGAACTGTCATTCCTCTTTGCCTTAAGGGAAAACAGACCAGATAAACCTCGAAAAGATGATGAGGACCCCCTTTGGCCCCCTCCCTATGCCCCTCACGCCCTTCCGCCTCAGGACCCACCCCAAGGCCAGGAAATAGCCCAGGCCCAGGAAGGGTCAGATTCGGAACCTCATTCCCCGACCCCGGCACCCCCTCCCAGAAGGTCTGTACGTAATAGAATAAGGCGAGGAAGGGAGGGATTGTTTCCTCTTCAGGAAATGTTAGTGCCTGGTGGGGACGGACGGGGGGGCCGGGAACGGGGTATGTGGCAGTTCCCCTTAACACAGGGGATGTAAGAGAATTTAAGAAGGAAATGGGGAGTCTGTTAGATGATCCCCTAGCCGAGAAGCTGGATCAATTCTTGGGACCAAATTTGTACACGTGGGATGAATTACAGTCTATCCTGGGCATATTATTTACCGTAAAGAGACATGATTAGAGGGGCTGGGATGAGAGTGTGGGACCAGCAACATCAGGCTGGTCCGGCAGCGGATCAAAAATGGCCCTTAAATCGGCCAAACTGGAATAATCAGGATCCGGCTCATAGGAATAATATGTCAGACTTGAGAACAGTTATAATTCAGGGGATACGAGAATCTGTTCCCCGAGGACAGAATATTAATAAAGCCTTTTGTGAACAGCAGAAAAAAGATGAGACCCCAACAGAATGGCTTGAAAGGTTAAGGAAAAGTTTCCAGTTATATTCTGGGGTAAACCCTGCCACTCCTGTAGGACAAGCGTTGCTGAAAACTCAGTTTGTGGCCAAGTCGTGGGAAGATATTAGGAAGAAGTTGGAGAAAATTGAGGACTGGCAGGAGCGGGGGTTGGATGAATTACTTAGAGAAGCTCAGAAGGTGTACGTGAGGCGAGAAGAGGAAACGGAAAAGCGGCAGACTAGGCTGCTGGTTGCAGCGGTAAGAGAAGGACAGAAAGGTGTGATAATGAGACCCGGTAGGTCTGGTAGGGGAGATAAAGCCGTGGAATGTTTTTATTGCAGGAAAAGAGGACACATGAAGAGAGAATGTAGAAAAAGGATTCAGGATGAAAAAGCGTTCCGGGAGGATTAGCGGGGTCAGGGGCTCTATGTGCTGAGCACCCCTGGTAAGAAAGAGCCCTTGATAACTTTAAAAGTGGGTCCTCAGCACCAGGAGGTGATCTTTCTTGTAGATACCGGAGCCGAAAGGTCTACTGTGCAGTCATTACCTCCGGGATGTAAACTATCCGGAGATGAAGTTAATGTAATTGGAGCAAAAGGGGAACCTTTTAGGTTCCCCGTTATAAAAGATGTGGCGGTGGAATCAAGTTGCAGATATGGAATCGGAACGCTGTTGTTGGTACCTGAAGCGGAACATAACCTATTAGGTAGGGATTTAATTGTAGAAATGGGGATTCAGGTGGATGTGGAAAAGGAAGAGTTAAAAATCAGGCTTTGTCCCCTTACAGAGGTGGACGAGAAGCAAATTAACCCCGAAGTATGGTATACTCCCGAAACAGTTGGAAAACTGGATATTGAACCGTTTGAGGTGGTTATTAAGAACCCCGAGATTCCAGTAAGAGTTAAACAATATCCTTTATCTAATGAAGGGAGAAGGGGACTAAAACCTGAGATTGAGAGACTATTGGGAAAGGGGGTACTCGAACCCTGCATGTCCCCTTTTAATACCCCAATTTTACCAGTAAAAAAATCCAATGGTGGCTATCGGCTGGTGCATGACCTAAGAGAAATCAATAAACGGACTGTCAGCCGGTTCCCGGTAGTGGCAAACCCACACACCCTGTTGAGTCAACTGGGGCCCGAGAACCAATGGTATAGTGAAATAGATCTTAAGGATGCATTCTGGTCATGCCCTCTAAAGGAGGAAAGTAGAGATTATTTTGCCTTTGAGTGGGAAGACCCAGACACTCATAGGAAACAGCAGTTAAGGTGGACTGTACTTCCCCAAGGGTTCACGGAATCCCCAAACTTATTTGGACAAGCCCTAGAACGAATTCTACGGGAATACCAGTTGCGAGATGGGGTTGTGCTAGTACAGTATGTGGATGACTTATTGTTGGCAGGAGAGAATCAGGAGACAGAAAAGAAAGCATACGGTTGTTAAATTTCTTGAGCCTTCAAGGCCTCAAGATATCACGGTCAAAACTACAGTTTGTGGAAGAGGAGGTAAAATATTTAGGACACTGGATAAGCAAGGGGACTAAGAAGTTAGACCCTGAACGAGTAAATGGGATTTTATCACTGAAAGCCCCAAGGAGTAAACGACAGATTAGACAATTGTTGGGGCTATTCGGGTATTGTAGGCAGTGGATTGAGAACTTTAGTGCAAAAGCGCGATTTTTGTATCAAAAGCTAACTATGGATGGACTGCTTAAATGGACTCAGGAGGATGAAGAAAGATTAGAGAGTCTCAAGGCCGATCTAGTTAATGCCCCTGTCTTAAGTCTGCCTGATGTGAAGAGACCCTTTTATTTATTTGTGGCCACTGAGGAGGGGACAGCATACGGGGTTTTGACCCAGGAGTGGGCAGGGAAAAAGAAACCCATAGGGTACATTTCCAAATTATTAGACCCCATCAGTAGAGGGTGGCCCACCTGTTTACAGGCAGTCGTTGCTGTAGCCCTGATAGTGGAAGAAGCGAATAAGGTAACATTTGGAAGTGAATTAAGGGTGTTCTCCCCCCATAATATTCGAGGAGTTCTACAACAAAAAGCTGAAAAATGGATCGATGCTAGGCTTTTAAAATATGAGGGGATCCTAATCCATTCCCCTAAACTGGAAATTGGAACAACGAGCTTGCAGAACCCGGCACAATTTTTGTATGGGGGTCCTGAGGAAGAGTTAACACATAATTGCCTCCAAACCATTGAAGAACAAATGAAAATTAGGCCAGATCTGGAAGAGGTAGAATTGGGAGAGGGAGAAAAGTTATTCGCTGATGGGTCATCTCGAGTAATAGCAGGGAAAAGGAAGTCAGGATATGCAATTGTGGACGGGGGGAGCCTAGAAGTAAAAGAATCCGGACCCCTCAGTCCTAGTTGGTTGGCGCAGGCATGTGAGTTATACGCAGTACTTAGGGCATTGGAACTTTTAAAGGACAAAGAAGGGACTGTGTACACGGATTCAAAATACGCGTATGGAGTGGTACACACTTTCGGAAAAATTTGGGAAGAACGGGGACTTATTAATTCTCAAGGAAAGGGTTTGGTTCATGGGGATCTGATTGTCAAAATTCTACAAGCAATAAGAGGGCCCAAGCGAATAGCTGTGGTACATGTTAAGGGACCCCAAAGAGGACCGACCCCTGAAATTCGAGGGAATAATCTTGCTGACCAGGAAGCCAAGGCGGCAGCACTACTTGCTGTGACCATCACCCCGCCAGCGGGTGAAACGCCAGCAAAAACCCTAAGCCCACAGTTTAGTAAACCAGAAGTGGATAAATTGAAGGGAATGGGAGTAGTGGAAAAAGAGGGTAAGTGGGAACTACCCGATGGGAGACAGGTGTTACCAAAAGCACTAACATGGAAAATAATGAGAGGTATGCACTTAAAGACTCATTGGGGTGTCCAAGCGCTGGGTGATCAGTTCGCAATAAAGTACATGTGTATTGGGGTTTATAATGTAGCCAAGGGAATCGTACAAGGGTGCCTAATGTGTCAGAGGATCAATAAACAGCATCTTAGAGAAAAAGTACAAGGGGGACGGGAATTAGCACACCGACCATTCGCCAAAATACAGATTGATTTTACTGATCTCCCTGAAGTAGGGCGATATAAACATTTACTTGTATTGGTAGACCACCTCACTCATTATGTCGAGGCGTTCCCTACTGCTAGGGCAACTGCCAATACAGTGGTAAAAGTACTTTTAGAGCATATCATACTGCGATATGGAAATATTGAAACTCTTGATTCAGATAGAGGCCCACATTTCATTTCCAAAGTAGTAAAAGAAGCTCTAGCCCCCTTTGGAACTAAATGGGAGTTCCATACCCCTTGGCACCCCCAAAGCTCCGGGAAAGTAGAATGAATGAATGGAGAAATAAAGAAACAATTAACTAAGTTAATGATAGAAACCAAAATGTCGTGGGTAAAATGTTTGCCAATTGCTTTATTAAATATTCGGACTCAGCCCCGAGCGGATACTGGAATTTCCCCATTTGAAATGTTATATGGCATGCCCTATGATATGGAATGCCCAGCCAATTACCCTACTTTAGATGAAGATAGTATTAACCCTTATATTGTTCAGCTGATGAAAAGGAGAGAGCGATTGCGAAGGAAGGGAATGGTGGTACAGAGGCCACCCCTAGATATATCTATGCATTCAGTGAAGCCAGGTGATATGGTATTAATCAGAGTCTGGAAAGAATCCTCTCTCACTCCTAGGTGGGAGGGGCCCTTTCTTGTTTTACTTATCACAGAAACTGCTGTCCGGACTGCAGAACGAGGATGGACTCATGCAAGCAGAATCAAAGGACCAATTCAGAGTTCTCACTGGGAGGCGACCAGAGACCCTGATGGCTTGAAAATTAAGTTCTGAAGAAAAGTGGATGAGTGAGACTATCTTTTGTAAAAATCCTCACTGTATATGTCATCCCTTTGTATGCTACAGGTGTAAACTCTGTAAAGAAAAGTGGTGGACACATTGCTCCTATGGGTATTCCCCTAGTGGTATTGGCCACAAAAATTATACTTACAAACAGGCAAGCATTACGTGTGGGTGTATCAACCGGGAAAATTATAAAGGACTCCAAAGAGTGGTGAGGATATTTTTGCTAAAGGCATAAACCCTGAGAGGTGTTGTCTTTATGTAAATGGGCCATGTACAACGAAGGCTGAAATAGTGCAGATGAACAGTGGTCAGAGTGGGGTGGGGAGCTCGGAAAGTGAAGGATAAAAAACTGGGACGCATATAAGTCAAAGCAAACCAAATATAAAGGAGGTTCCCCTGAAGAATACGACTGCTGCCGAGAAGATGGTACACCTTGCTGCTCTAAGCAACAAAGTAGGCAGAGAAGAAGGCAGAGACGTACTGTTGTGGGGATTAAGGTTGATGAACCACCTCCAGAGAAGGCTCACGGAGCCTCTTGACTTATTACTCCCAAACAAAACTTCCTCAGAGCTTCCCCAAAATCTCCCATCTCTCACCAGGGATAAAGACAAAAATCAAAATGATTATCAACACCCTCGGAATACCTGTCACAAGGGTAAGGGTACACCACTTTTCTCGAACTTAAGATTAAGCACTTGGATGATAAGACTGTCACTAATGCTAATAGGGATAACCCAAGGGAACGGGAACCCCCACCAACCTTATAAATGCACGCTCTATGGGAGGATCAAATGATGCTACAACAAGTAATTGCTACCGGGGCCCCAAGTTTTAATCAATCGTTGTGTCGACTCGTACCCAGAGACCCATGTCTACATAACTTAGGCTTTTATTTTTGCCCCAGTTCTAACTCTGGAAAGGGGTATTGCAACCATCCCAACTCTTACTATTGTTCTTATTGGGGTTGCGAGACTATAGCTTCTGATTGGACTCCTGGGGGAGGTCCAGATAAATTCCTATCCATAGGATGGGGACCTCATGGATGTACACCTGCTTCACATGGCTGGGATGGAAGCCAAACAGGACCATGGAGTGGAAATTGCCCATATATTTATATTAATGTAACCACTGCTTGGCTAACAGGGAGAACATGGGGAATCAGACTTTGGGAACCAGGCGCAGACTCAGGGGGAATAATTACAATAAGGAAAGAGCTGGTGCCAAATGAACCCTCTGGTGTGGGACCAAATCTGGTCATAGCAGAGGAAGATGATAGCAACAGTATTGTACATACTGTTACAATCCTTCCTAGCATAGACATCGCTGAAAATAATATCCCGGGGATATCAACAAGAATCAACCCATTATGGGATATGCTCCAAGCCAGCTAACAGGTACTGAATGCCACCTACCCTAATATAACCGAGCATTGTTGGTTATGTTACGACATTCGACCGCCCTTTTATGAAGCTATTGGGGTGGACAGTAGATTTAAAAAGGCCAACGGAACAAATCCAGTTCAGTGCATGTGGAATAAAGAATCTGGACGTAAGCAAGGGATAACAATGTCCCAGGTATCGGGAAAGGAAAGTGTATAGGAAATGTCCCAAAAGACAAACGACACCTGTGTAACACAACTCGCAAATCAAGAGGAATAACAGCTGAGCGGTTAATTCCTGCAAATAATACTAAGTGGATTTGTTCCCAAACTGGGGTTACACCTTGTATATCCCTAAAGGTCTTTGATTGGACAACTGAATATTGTATACAAGTAGCTGTGATACCTAGGCTTATTTACCATCCCGAAGATTTTGTGTATGACTATCAAACTACTCAGGCCCATCACATACAAAAACGTGAGCCCTTTACAGCCCTCACAGTGGCAACCCTCACGGCAATCGGAGCTGCTGGAGCTGGTACAGGAATAACTTCCCTCGTACAACAAAATCAAAAATTTCAATCCTTAAGGGTAGCGGTCGACGAGGATTTGACTAGGATAGAAGAGGCCATGACAGCCCTAGAACAGTCTGTTAGGTCTTTATCAGAAGTAGTATTACAAAACAGACGGGGCTTAGACTTAATGTTCATGCAGCAGGGGGGGTTATGTACAGCCCTACGGGAGGAGTGTTGTGTATATGTTGACCATACTGGAGTAGTTAAGAGATACAATGGCCAAGCTACGGGAGGGGTTAGAAAAACGGAAAAAAGACTGGGAAGTACAACAGAGCTGGTATGAGTCCATGGTTAATTATTCACCCTGGTTAACCACCCTATTGTCAACTATTGCAGGACCTCTTATTTTGTTGATCTTATTCTTGACTTTTGGGCCATGCATTTTTAATAAGTTGATCGCTATTGTTAAAGGGCACTTGGAAACTGCACATTTAATGCTGCTACGAAAGCAATATGAACAAATCGGGAATGGAAGAATTACTCCTATCCTCGGGTGGGCAAAAGAAGCATTGGATCGATTTAATAAACAAAATCAGGATCAAATAGAAAAGGGGGGATTGTAATGAACAGGTTAACTTTGTTCATGAAATCGGGAAGGGAGAAGAGACATATTGAGAGTTAGCAGATGCCTTGTGTAAATAACAAAGCTTGCTTAATTGATGCGTAAAGCTCACGGGAAGAGGGCAACGGCTATAACTTACTAGCTAAGGAGAGAAATGTACAACAGCTATAATCTACCAGATAAGGGCATGGACTCTGCCAAGACTGTACTTTTCTACATCAAAGGACATTCTACATCAAAAGACACTCCTCCTTGAGAAGATGGACCGAATCCGCTTAGTGACAGACCTGCACGAATGAAGAAAGAAGAAGCAGGACAAGGCGGAGACTTGCAAGAAAGAGATACATAGAATGTATATAAGGAATGTAACTATAACCTAAAGTTGCGAGCTTGTGGCGGAGCACTGCCTCCCCGGCTGCCCAGCGCTGTTTTGCTCTTTTATCGCTTGCTAATAAATTCGACCTTTTTTATTCACTACAAATTCGCTCCTCCAAATTGTCACAAGTGTCTATAACACACTCAGGAAGATTTGAGGCTGTTATGCAGAGGTTTAACTAGAGTCTTGGCAACTCAATTTGGGACATGAAAGGTATTTGCACTACAGTACCAGGTGCAGTAAAGGAAACTGGTCTTGCAGTTTGATTTCAACACCACATCTGCAAACAAAACGAGGCTGCTACGTTTGAGGAAAATGGATGGAAATCTCACCTGCCACCCCAAAGTTACGCCGTGGCATTTCGTCACTTCTTGTCACTTTCCTCGGGCTTGGTAAAGCCTTTGCAGGGTCCGAAGCAAAGGCCCATAGCTTCTTCCTGTTTGTAACAGTGGATGCCTGGGTTTTCGCAGGTTGGTTTGCTGGGGCACCAACTGTACCCTCGATTTGCCTTCATACATGCATCCTTGCACTAAAAACGGAAAATTGCCAGTCATGACGTTATACTATCCACAGGGCAATAGAGTGCACTGCTTGTAAGAGCATTGAATACAGCAAATAATCCTTAAATATCTTGATTTTTTTAACAGTTTAGTCACGTGCTTAGAGTCTGACCGCCAACACAATCTAACAAGAAGAACTATTAAGGTACGTAGAGCTGCATTTCAAAAAGTGGGGATTCTCTTTCCTCTCCTGAGGGTTTATCACCCAGAGCAGGCTGAAGTTCTGATCCTGCAAACTGCTGCCCAGTGCTTGAATGCTCACTCTGGGAAACAAATTCTTTTGCAGGTCCAATCTTTGCTTACTTTCTAGTTTGAATGAAAGGAAAGCAGACGCTTAGCAATAAATGCAGCATGATGCTCCTTACCTTGCACTCCTTTTCCTCTAACAGATCTGTACCTTAGACTATTTGAGGACATTCTTTCCCAAACCAGGCACTGGACACAAACCACTACCAGTATCACCTCATTTTCAGCAACTTCTGATACATCATCCCAGTGTGCCTTCCAAAATGTACCATGCTGCACAGCTGCATGAAAGAAACTGGGGACATTTAAAATGCTCTTTGGCCTGCAGCACACGGCACACATCTCAGTTGTTTGCTATATTCTTGGTATGTGGCAGCAAAATGAACAAAGCCAGGCTACACATAGGGGGGTAGGGGGAGAAGGTCTGGATCCCACACGGTTTCTGGGGCAGGGCTGTGGTTAGACAGGTAACCCGATCGGAAGATTTCGCGGTGTACGGAAAGGTAGGGCCCCACCCCCTCCAGTTACGTTAACCAATAGCAGTTCAGTGGTGACGCAAGCGCACCGTGGCTATATAAGGAAGCAACACGGGGAATAAACGCTTTTCGCCATCCACCACATTGGTGTCCGTGTGTGACTAGCCCGAACGGCCTGTACGTTTTGCCGTCGTGTCTTCTCTGAACCGGGTCGCCTTGCCTCACAAGAGGCAACATAGTGGTGCCGAAACCCGGGACGAAAAATAACCGCGCCCCCAGTACACGGGAAGGCGCGGCCGGGACATCGGGAATCTCAACGATCGCTAGAAGACGGCCGGAGCGGCGGGACCGACTTCGGTGGAGAGGACGCTCCCGTACCGCCGGGATGGAAGCTCTCGGCAAGGTAGTTTCGCAACTGCATAAGCAGTGGGGGATTGACTGTAAGGCTAAAGACTTCGAATGCGCGGTTACAAGATTGCTTAAATTAAGCACCATTCAGCGTCCCGTAGACATTCTTCACCCGGAGTGTTGGGACAAATGTACGAAAACGCTTGCAGAGGACGTAATGTGTTCAGGGTCCAGCAAGTGTCTTAAGAGTTGGGGGAGGGTTACGCAAGCATTGCGAAAAGCATTGCAAGAGCAAGAGACCTGGAAAGCGGCCCAAAGTTGTTTGAAAGTTACTCCTAAAGTGGGGGTTGGAGCAACTACTCAAACGATGTTTAGTGATTGTCCTGCCGATCCTGACCCACCATCCGAAGACAAAGATTGCCCGCAATCGTTGTCTCGGTCCCCCAGTCCTACCCCCAATTTGGCCGTAAAACAGGTTCAGCGGCAAAAATGTGATAATGTCGATGTGCGCGAGAACGCGTTTAACAACGAGGGTCCCGAGGAGGTTTGCGAAAGACCGCCACCGTATGCGCCACAAAATGGCGCCGGCGAAGAGGGAGAGGGGCGGGGCGGCGAGCCGTCTCCCGCCACAAACATGCGCAGTCGGGAATCCAGGGAAAAGTGGGAGGAGATCGCGGACGGAAAAAGGGAGGGGAGCCCGGGGCCCAGTCGGGGGGCGCGTCCCAAGGCATTTCCTTATAAGGAAAGAAACTCCCCGGAAGGGAGGCGGAGAGGGGGTGGGAAGAAGCCTACCCGCGGAAAGGGGAGAGGGCGGAGCCCAAACAAAAGATACTGTAGCCCGCAAGTCTCGGACCACTCGACTTCCGCCTCTGACTCGGAGGACGACGGGGGTGGCCGGCGGCGCGTGCGGGATGCAAAGCTTTATACATCCAGCCCAAGTTCGGACTCGGATAATGAGGAAATGCAAGCAAGCTCTAACAAACTTAAAGGCTTGGCCTTGTCATATATGGTCAAGAAAAGCTTGCAAAAATCTACGCCGCTCACAGATTGGGAAAAAATTCAAAGGGCGTGTGCCGAGTGGGCCCCACCCACAGCGCTAGCTTTCCCGGTCAGGGAAATAAACGGCCAAAAGACTTACTCTCCGGTTAACCCTAAAGACATACAAGCAATCGTTAAAGCAATTGCGGAAAAAGGAATAAACTCCGCGATGGTTTCCACCCTAATTGACAATGTTTTTGGCAACGATGATATGCTCCCTTTTGACATTAAACAAACGTGCAGAATGATTTTCGATGGCGCAGGGATGATAGTATTTAAGCAAGAATGGGAGGACAATTGCTCAAATATGCTGGCCAAGGTTGCCGGGGACGACCACCCATTGCGAAACTCTAGCCTACAGCGGTTAATGGGCAGAGACCCAACAATGGTCACTCCTCAGGCACAAGCCCAAAACATGAGAGCCCCAGAAATCGCGGCTACAACTCGCGCAGCTAGGGAAGCCATCCATACCACTTGCGGGATAGTCGCTAAGCCAGCCCCGTGGTCTACCATAAAACAAAGTGAAAGCGAAAGCTTCACCCAATTTGTAGACCGTCTCCAAGCTGCCGTAGACTCTTCCAACTTGCCAGCAGAAGCCAAAGGCCCAGTCGTCGCTGACTGCCTGCGACAACAATGCAACCAAACTACCAAAGAAATTTTGCGATCGGTGCCACCAGGCTCTAGTGTTGCGGCAATGATCAAGCATGTGGCAAGGGAAGAGCATCTGACCCCAATTCACGCTGCAGTGAGCGCTGCCGTAGCCGGAGTAATGGCCGTCCAAAGTCGCCATGGCCACAGCCAACCAGTACCGCCTGATCCCCCACCCCAAGGCAAGCCGAGAGGACCATGCTGGGCTTGTGGCAAAAAAGGTCATATCGCCAGAGAATGCAGGCTAAAAAAGCAGGGAAACGGGCAGGGGAGGGGACCTGCGGGCCGCACGAGGCCCCCTCCCAGCTGGGATATTCGGCGGCCCAGTTATGCGAACCCCGCATGGGGCGAGCAGCTTCCGAATCCACTACCTCCTCGAGAAGCCACCAACTTTATGGCCCAGCCAATGCCTCCACAGCAGTCGTTCCACCAGCCGATGACCCAGCCAGACCTAACTACCTTCGCAACTTCGAAGGACAAATTGGAGACCAAGACCTTCGAGTGGCCCTGGCAGTACAATGCAATACCCCGCCAATGATATGGGGAATTTGCCGGCAGTACTTTTACAACTCCGACATAATCCCCGGTAACAGCCCTCCAAGCCACTTTCGGCTCAGTGATACCGCAATCAGTGTTCCCTTCCTGATCGACACCGGCGCGGATGTAACAGTCATTCCGCAGACGCTTTGGCCCCCAGGCTGGAAGTTAGAAGATGCCCCCACCGTAGGCGGAGTAGGAGGAGTTTCCATCGCAAAGAAAAGCGTTGAATTAATATCAATAACCCTCCACGATAAAAGAAGGCCCGAAACAGAAGTCCAAATACATGTTTACGTTCTTTTGAACGTCCCACCTTTGCTCGGACGAGACGCTCTATCCCGGCTGAACGTCAGAGTGACAAATTTACCTTAAGGGCCACTGCAGCATACCCTCCACCTCCAATCAAGCTAACCTGGAAATCGTCAGACCCGGTGTGGGTCGAGCAGTGGCCCATCCCCGAGCCTCGATTGACAATCCTCCTTCAATTGCTCCAGCGAGAATTAGAAAAAGGGCATATCGAGCCATCTACTTCCCCGTGGAACACACCGGTGTTTGTTATACCGAAACGCAGCGGTGAAGGCTTTCGTCTGCTCCACGATCTGCGTGCTGTCAACAAAAAAATCCAGGCCATGGGCCCAGTACAAACACGACTACCCGTTAACTCCTTCGTTCCAACGAACCAACCTTGTGCGGTACTCGATATCAAGGACTGCTTCTTCTCCATACCCCTACACGAACAAGACAGAGAACGATTTGCCTTTTCTGTTGTGTTCCCTAATGGTCAGCAACCCAGTTTGCGATTCCACTGGAAGGTTCTTCCCCAAGGAATGGTTAACTCTGCTACCATATGCCAAATTATTGTAGGCCGAGCCCTAGTGCCCGGTCGATCAGCGAACCCAGAAGCTACCATTATCCAATATATGGATGATATTCTCATTGCAGCTCCAACGTCAGACCTCGTAGACAGCCTCGTGTCAGCAATCTCCAAGGTTCTAAAGGCCAACGGCTTTGAAATAGCTGAAGCAAAAATAAAAAGAGGTCCTTCAGTTACGTTTTTAGGTGTAAAAATCGCTAGCTCTCATGTAACACCCCCGGCAATTAAAATTCGCCGTAGTATCAAAACGCTTCACGACGCACAGCAGCTAGTAGGATCTTTGCAGTGGCTGCGCAACGTCATCCTCATCCCACCAGAAGTTATGTCCCCACTGTACGAGCTTCTTAGCGGCAAGCATCCATGGGAACAAAAGACCCTCTCAGACAAGGTCACGCGCTCACTCGATTTCATCGAACGACAGTTGTCTACAGCGGTCCTCTCCAGATGGAATCCAAGCCTACCATTGGACCTTTACGTCCATTTCACCAGAGGGAGGAGTGGGAGCACTAGCACAAGGACCCCCTGATACAGCTAAACCAGTCCAATGGATAGCCCTCGGAAAAGCCTCACGCGCATTTACCCCGGGAGTGGAGTGTCTCGGAAACCTCATTATGAAGGGCAGAAAACTTGCCCTAAGTCACTCGGGCTTCGAACCTGCAAAAATATACTTACCTTTCCGGAAACAAATCCCAACATCATCAGTGGCAGTCTCAGAGCATCTTGCCTTGGCCCTTTTTGGATTCGTAGGAGAGCTTTGTTATTCCACAAAACCCCCATGGACTCAGCTGTTAGCGATAGTAGATATCGACCTTCCACAAAAGGTCAGAGACCGACCACTACCAGGACAGACCGTCTTCACCGACGCTTCCTCAACCACCTCTACCGCAGCCGTGGTGTGGCGAGCACAAGAACGGTGGCAATGTATCAAAATGACAGATATGTCGCTGTCAGTCCAACTATTAGAAGCCTCTGCTGTAGTTTTGGCGTGTGGGCTGTTCAATCTGAGCACCTTAACATCGTAACAGATTCCATGTTCGTTGCCAGACTTTGCCAAGCAATGTCCGGACCAGGCATCTCAGCATCCCCTGCCGCAGCCATGATCGAAGAAGCACTTTCCTCGCGTCAAGGTACTGTGTCAGTTACACATGTCAACAGCCACGACCCTGTCAAAGGACTTTATCAGATTGGCAATGACAAAGCCGATGCCGCAGCAAAGGGACTCTGGACTCTGCGAGACGCGCAACAACTGCATGAATCACTGCACGTCGGAGCCAAAGCACTCGTCAAAAGGTGCGACATCTCAATGGCAGACGCCAGGCACATAGTGGCCACCTGCCCCCATTGCCAAAAAGCACCCCTGTGGTCTAGCGGAGTTAACCCCAGAGGTCTTAGGGCCTCGGAGATTTGGCAAACAGACTTTACCCTCTGCCAATTGTTAAAACCCAGAGTCTGGCTCGCCGTAACAGTCGACACATATAGCGGCATGATTGTTGCGACCCAGCATAAGAAAACGAACTCTAAAGCGACAATCCAACATTGGCTAACCGCTATGGCATGGCTTGGTATTCCAAAACAAATTAAAACAGATAATGGCACAAACTTCATTTCCAAATCGACTCAAGAGTTCGCCACAAAATGGAACATCACCTTAAAACAAGGCATCCCCTACAATAGCACAGGACAAGCCATCGTAGAAAGGGCGAATCAAACTCTAAAATCTAAGCTAGAGACCCTAGCCAGAGCAGAAGGGTTCACCAACAATATCCCTTCACTGGAACAACCACGCTTGTTAGCCACCACCATGCTAGCGTTAAACCAATTTCCAAGGGGAGATCAAACACAGACCCCTTCCCAAAAGCACTGGGCCACCGAAGCCTTAAAAGAAGGTCCACCAGTTAGTATCAAAAATGAGCTAGGAAATTGGGAGTCAGGATGGAAGTTAGTCCTGACAGGTCGGGGGTATGCAGCAGTAGAAAAAGACAACATTATTAAGTGGTGTCCTTTAAAGTCGATAAAACCTGCGTTGCGTAACGAAACTAACGAAACTTCTGAGTTTCCTTTAACAGGTCTGCAGCTGTGATTCCTCTTGTCAATTTCACATTTCACCACCAGAGCGAACACCGTCGATCCCGCGACAGCATCTATGCCTCTGTGTCTCCCTGTTCCTGAGCTTAACTTATACGGTACAGGCAAGATCGGACATTCACCCCTATCAGCCATGCACCTGGACACTCCGCAACCCTACAGACGGTAGAGTAATAGCACAAGTCGTGTCTAACACCCCTAGTTTTATTGTTAGTCTCAAAGACTTATTTAACTTTCGAGGAGAGAATTGCGTTAACTGGCAAACATATTGATGTCCCGGTTCCAACCCCGGGAAAAGCTACTGTACCTATCCCGGTTATTGGTTCTGCGGATATTGGGGCTGTGAAACTATCGTAACCAGTAATCGGTGGAAACCGCCCAAGAGAGATAACTTCCTGTACGTAAGCTACTGGCCGCAAGAATGCAAACAACCCACCTTTGCTGCAGACGGGATGGTTAGTGAAAGGGGAAGTTGTTCCCACTTAAATGTAACAGTTTTGCGACCCCAAGATGTAGGCTGGACATTGGGCAAAATGTGGTCAGTATTCATTCATAAATGGGGTCAAGACCCAAGTGCGGTCGTAGAAGTTATTAGATTTCCACCGCAGCATCATACTGCCATTGGACCTAACCAAATTATGGCTCAAGAACGTAAAAGCTTAAGTAACACCCCAGCACCTGACCCTATGGGCGCTACGCCAGAACCTAATACGGTTTTAGCACCCCCTTATAGAGTGCCTCAAACGACCCCTTTTACCTTATTTTACCGCATGCTAGATGCAGCATTTTTATCACTAAACGCAACAAAGCCAGACCTTACTGATTCTTGTTGGCTTTGCTATGACGCCATTCCGCCCTTTTACGAAGGTGTAGCCCTTAGCGCCCAGTTCAGTTACTCCAAAGAAAGTAGCCCCAGTCAATGCTTGTGGAATACTCCTCGAAAAGGGATCACGCTAGAACGAGTTTCGGGTGAGGGAGTTTGCGTAGGCAATCAACAGATAGTGCAGCGTAACAGACATATCTGCAATACCTCTGTTGTCCTGGATGGGACCGACTCCTGGGCTGTCCCCTCAGCTTCAGGAGTATGGGCTTGCAACTCCACAGGTGTCACCCCATGCATTTCCATCAAAGACTTTAATGAAGCTAACAACTTTTGTGTTCAGGTTGTTATTATTCCTAGAATCCTGTACCATTCTGATGATGAAGTACTTCGCAGCTTTGAGGAAAATCTCCCACGACAGAAACGGGAGGTAGTAACCGCTATTAGTCTCGCGGTGCTTTTAAGTTTGGGTGCGACAGGTACAGCGACAGGCATCGCAGCGTTAGTATCCCAGGAACAAAGCCTGACGCAACTGCAGATGACTATTGATGAAGACTTACGCGAAATTCAGCAATCCATTTCCTTCCTAGAGTCGTCCCTTAACTCCCTATCTGAAGCGGCGTTACAGAATAGGTGTGGACTGGATCTCCTACTTATGCATCAAGGAGCTCTATGCGCTGCCCTTAATGAAGAGTGCTGTTTTTATACCAACCATTCAGGAACAATTAAAAAATCTATGGCAGAGCTCCAAGAAAGGCTGGAGCGACGCCGCAAAGAATATTCTCAGCAAAATTGGTTTAATTCGCTCTTTACCCAGTCCCCCTGGATCGTCACCCTTGTATCTACTTGGATGGGACCAGTTATCGTTATTGTTCTCACGCTTATAATCGGTCCTTGCCTTTTAAACAAGCTAGCTCAATTTGTTAAAGCCCGCCTAAATCAAATTGATGTTATGTACTTAGAACAAAGACAGCTTGCTTAGTTATAACATTTCGCTTGAAACGCATTATAAGTAACTAACGTATTATAGTTGCAGTTTTGTGTATCTGTCGGTGATCTGTCTTTGCTTGTTGTTACTAACACAGTTATATAAGTTTATTTGTTCATGGAGGGGGGGGAAATGTGGTTAGACAGGTAACCCGATCGGAAGATTTCGCGGTGTACGGAAAGGTAGGGCCCCACCCCCTCCAGTTACGTTAACCAATAGCAGTTCAGTGGTGACGCAAGCGCACCGTGGCTATATAAGGAAGCAACACGGGGAATAAACGCTTTTCGCCATCCACCACATTGGTGTCCGTGTGTGACTAGCCTGAACGGCCTGTACGTTTTGCCGTCGTGTCTTCTCCGAACCGGGTCGCCTTGCCTCACAAGAGGCAACACAGGGCGAAGGACAGGAACCTATTTTATTCTCAAAATGCAACCGTGATGTTTTCCAAATACCTTGCTGACCAGACCAAGACAAGATTTTTGAATGTTAGCAGCAATTAAAAGAGCACATTTCAAGCGTGTTGCTGTGCAAGGTGGAGAATGCATGAATCAGAGGAACATGCCACGCTTTCCTGCTGCGGGTGTTTGCCTAACAACTGAGAGGGGAGCACAGCACTGGCTGCTGTGGGAGGCTACCCAGCAAGGACCAGCGCTGACTGCAGGGAGGAAGAACCCAACACCTTCCCATGCCCTCAGTAGCTCTCAACGACAGCAAACAACCAGAAGAGCTGTTTTATCCTGAAGCACATGGCAGGGCAGCTGCAGGAAGTTTCTGCTGCGGTTGCACACCCTGCCACCCACCCAGCTGTCGTCAGTCCCCGTTACAGCACAGAGAAACACCTATGTTTCATGCACATGCCTGCACAGAAACACACGCAGAGGGAAAAAATCCCTTGGGTGTCACATAGAGAAATAGCACTGACAACCTTGTCCTCTTACAGAGTCACTGCAGTGTCTTCCCTGATCGAGAAGCAGCACGCCTTGTGGCAGGATCACCACCGCAAGCGTATCGCTTGCTTTCATCTCCATCTTAATCTACCAGCTGGCACTTGCTCCCTCCAGACTGTAGCCGGGATAAAAGCGATTCAGTTTACAAGAAGCACAGCACCGTGTGAGCCCGCTGTGTATTTATAAAAACAGCTACACATAATAAAGCTCTGCAGGGACCGCTGACCCACACAGAAGCTGTGTTTTCTGAACAGGCCGTCTGTGTGAAATCCGCAAACCCAGGACTGCGACCCCCCCTCACCCTGTCCCTTCTCTCCTTCCCTCAGCCGGGCCCGGCTCCACCTTGGAGCCCCCTCCGGGCAGCCAGCAGGCAGGAGACACCCCCACGCCCGCCCAAGGGCCTCGCTCGCCTCACGGGCAGCCCCAGCCCTCACCTCAGCCAGGCCGCAGCTGGAGCAGAGACTGCGGAGACCAACATGGCCGCCCGGCAGCCCCGTGCCCCAGGCCTACAGCTCCCAGCATGCCCCGGGAACCAGCAGGGTCCCCCGGCAGCCCCGTGCCCCAGGCCTACAGCTCCCAGCATGCCCCGGGGCGCTTTTTCCTGCTGCTCGACCCTGCAGGGACCCCATCCCCGGCCCGGCCCCGCCCCCCGCAGGCCCCATGGCCGCCTGCCCGGGCGAGGACGAGGAGGAGAACGAGGAGGAGAGGAAAGAGAAAGAGGAGGAGAAGGAGAAGAAAGAGAGAAAGAGAAGGAGAAGGCGGGACAGAGCGGCGGACAGAGGTGGGACAGGGAGCAGGAGAGAGGGGTGGAGGGGAAGGGTGAGAGGAGAAAGGCAGGAAGAGTTTGTGTTTCATTTTTTGATATCTTAGGGCTACGACGTGTTCGGGCTCTGGTCTGCTAGTGTTACAGTGTGCTAGGGCAGTGGGATGGCCAGATTATAGGATTCCAGAGTTTAGGCGAGTTAGGATTAAAGCATGTTACTGTTACAGACTGGCTGTGGGTTTGTTGGCCCTGGGTTCTTGGACTTATGTTATTTTTGCCTTGCCTTGTCTTGTCTTCTGGCTGGTCTTTTGTTTGTTTCTTTCTTTGTTTTTCCCAATTCTTTCTTTTATGTTGCTGGTCTTTTCTGGGTTTGGAGAGGCACCTTTGGTTTATGTACATTTCTTCTAGGGTTTTTTTTTTCTCGTTCTGGTGGTTTGTGTTGCATTTTATGTCTCAGAACCACCATTGTGGTCTAATATGTCTGACCAGGTGTAAGAAGCTGCATTGGATGGTCCGGACTGGAGGCGTGGAAATCCATTTTCTTGCTGCATATCCAGACACCGATCCCAGCAGACCAGGCGCAGCCACCAGCTCCATGAGGGCCTAGCCACCGGCTTTGCAAAAAAAAAATCTGTGCACTGTGTTGTTGAAGGAAAAATTGCAAAAGAAAAGGCAAAATGCTTATGACTTTGTTAACGCTTTATTTTGGGGCACTTGTTTTGTTAACTGTCATTGTAATAATTTTGATGATTTATGTTTGTTTACCCTGTGATTGCCATTGTGGGCAATCACCTTCTTTACCTAATTCCCCAGAGCCGTGAACAAGTAATGCGACCTGGGACACGTTTTTGGTTTTATAAGATAAGATGTTGTTAATTAGATTTAGATCTGTTATTTAGATATGTAATTTAGATAACTAAGATGTTGTTGTTTAACTTAGAAATGTTGTACTTAGAAAAAATGTTTTTAATTAGTATAACCATCGTGTAATATTTTTGTTTGGTTGTTAATGAGTATTTACATATTGTTTTATACCAATATAGAATGGGCCTTAGGAAACCAAGTCGCTTAAGCTGTACGCATCTACCTCACGCGCCTTCTACCTCTATCCTTTTTTTTCCTCTCTGTTTCTTCTCTGCGGCCAGCACCTTATCTTGCTCTTTCTCTTTGTCTCTCCTGCCGCACCTTATCTCACCCTTTGTCTTTCTCACCGAGTTAACCTTGTTTGATGTATATAGTTTGACGTTACGATATATATTTTGTTAAAGTTTGGAAAAAAAAAAAAAAGCTATTAACCTGCAAAGGTTTGGTGTATTGTAGCAGTTGGGGCGGTGGGGTCTGGAAGGCGACCAGCGCTGTGAGGTCTGGTGGATGGCAGTGGGGTGGAAGCAGCTGTTGGGGGGTCCGTCATTTGCACAAGCCAGCTCCCCCACCCCCGGCATGCTCTGGAATGTCTGGGTCCCCATGGCTGTATTTTGAATGGTCCCTCCCAGTTGGGTCAACGGGCCCAGCGCAGCCAGTAGATCCCGTTGGAGCTCCTCTGTGTGGCATAAATCCCTCGGCATTTGTGATTCAGGAGAGGTAACATTGGAATCTGCAGATCTCCTTAGATGACCTTCAGGAGCTGTGGGCTGTGGGTGGGGACCGGCTCTCTTTCTCTGGTCCAGTGACTGGTGTCATTGCTCATAGGAAGTGGAAGAGCTTTAACAGGCGAATCTGTCGTTTCCCTTCTGGGGGTTACGGGAGCTGTTTTGGAGGTGAGGGAGATGTAAATTCACGGTCTTGAGCCAACCTGGATAGAGCAGAGGTGGACTGTGATTTGTCTGACCTCAATTGTCTATCTGTAACGCAGTTGTAATCGTCTCTGCCTGCTACCAAAACCTTGCAACACAAACCCAATACAGAGGTCCTATTTTATTTTAAAGGAGCTGTAGTGAATCAAGTCAGTGAATCTAGTGCAAGCTCTTTCTGACCAAATATATGAGCATTTACTTTAGGATAAGAGAAACAGTACCTTGAACTCACTGGTTATACTGACTTGACACTCTGTTGCCTAAAAATGGGACCAAGGTTGGCTTGGACATGGGCGTCTACATGAGAGACATCCACGTTTAGTCAGATGAATCACACCCCAGTCTCCTGTGTTCCTCATCAGGTCTCTGACCACTCTGCTGTTAGCCCTAACTGAAGCCAAGTACAGTCTCTGTCTCTTTTCTTTCTTTCTTTCAAACAACGGAAATTCAGTCTTAGACATTCAGTTGCAGAAGAAAGTTTGTGTTTGAAGATCACGCTTGGATCTTCAAGTAGGGCTACTTAGATGCCTTTTCCCCTTCGCTTCATCCCACATAAGCTCAGGCACTCTCTGTTTGTCCTGTTTCTGAGGACCACTGGCCAAGGCGCCTAGCATTGCAGAGGGAGATGCTGTATCTCATTTTGCACTGTGAATTTTGTTAGTCAGCAGGAATGAAGTATTTTTGGGACATAAGCTAACTACATTGCACTCAAGTGAAAAAAGTGCTCTGTAACTTCCGAGAGATAGTATTGGAATATAATCAGAATACAGCTATATGGGGCAAAAGATGCTTAAAAAGTTAGGTGAAAGTTATGAGCATAGTGCTATTTTTTGAGTTTGGATTTGTATATGTTTTAAAGTTTGAATGTAAACAAATCTGGTTGAACTGATGTGGAAAACATGTTCAAATTGCCAAGTACTTCTTTCCAACAAGAATAAGCAAAGTAGCAGCTACAAAGAGTGTTTCAGCTTTAAAGTGTTTTGTATTTTTCAACCCACATCTCCAATTTTCTGTTAAAGTGGCCTAGAAAAACAGTCTTTTAATTCTGTGTCACCAATTTGATGATCCACCCCTTCTAAGAAAATTATTGTTGATATTGCTTAGTAGAGACATAGGCAATTAGTGGTTGGACTGTGGCCTCTCAAGACATGCGTCTCGTTTTGTCCAGAAGACACTCAGGCTGCAGCAAGCAATCAGAATTCACAGCAAAAATCGAGGATCCAAAAAAAAGAAGCCTTCAAGTTACAAAGGAGGGATGGGCAAGTAAAAGGCAAAAGCCTGAATCCCATCTGTCCTAAATAATCCACTGCTCAGCTCTGGGCTGGCAGCACAGGTCCCCTGCAGTTCGGGGTCTTGGGCACAAATCTTCTGCAGTTAGGTGCTTACCTCCTTCCTCAGGCAGGAAGAAAATAAAAATAAAAGGAGATCCCCGTTACTTAGTTCAGCGAAGGGAAAAGAAAGTTCTGTTTAGATCTGTTTGCCTGTTTTGCAGGATGGACTTTAGCACAAAGGCGAATAGTGCCCCAGTAGCAGGCGGCTGGGCAGGCAAGAGGGGATGCAGGGAGTCTGCTCCCAGGGAAGCCGTTCCACTTTGTATAATTTAGGAACTGTTGTATTGGGGGTTTGAAGCCAAGTTCCCAGCAGGCACATCCTAGCTCTTTTCTCTCTCTGGCCCATTAATTGTCCTGAATCCACTCCGGGTTTACAGAAGGTGGGTCAGCTACCGTTAAAGGGGGATTTTGTCCTCAGGATGCCTGCAACCTCGAGCTCAGCCTTGTGCTTGGTTGGTGAGAAAGCCATGGCTCTACCTGCAAATCTGAGTGAGGAGGGGGTGTGGATATAGGAGTTTTGCAGGGAGAGCCTGAGCCACTGGGCTGCTGGACAGGGTGGGACCCGTGTCAGCCAATTAATCTTTTAGCTCCAAATGCCTTTGACAGAGATGCAGGTCTCCTGGGGATTGTGGGGACGTGCTCCTGCGTCTGGAAAAGATGGCTGAGTTCCTGGCATAAGAAGGGCACTGAGGTTTAGAGGTCAGAGTTGAGGCAGGTATGTGATCTTTAGTCAAAAAAATGTATTTCTGTATATTCAAGCAGTTTTTTTACCTCTCCTCTGCTAATCCAGTGTGGAATATGAGCCAACAAAGGGGAAGGGTGAGAGGAGAAAGGCAGGGAAGAGAGAAAAAAAGGGCACTTCCATGCCCCCGTCCTTGGAAGTGTTCGAGGTCAGGTTGGATGTGGCTTTGAGCAACCTGACCTAGTGAGAGATGTCCCTGGCCATGGCAGAGAGGTTTTCCAAAAAGCTGGAGCTGGGGCGTATTAGGACTGTAGTCCTATCAACTAGTCTCCCCAGTCAGAACAGCTGTTTACTTACAAGGGTAACTAGGCCTTGACCTCATTTGCCTTGCCTAGTTTATAGGCATTGTCAACTTCCACTTCCTAAGTCAAAATAGTCATAATGAATATTTTCCTTCTTATGATATTATTTCCATAACAAATACAGAAGGAAAGCCTATGTTTAATTGATGTGCACTACATCTAAATTAGAACACCCACAGCAGCAACTTCCTACATGTTGTACGTATTACTTGCAGTGTACAACTTGCACTTCAGAGAGTTTGCACAACACAAGAATGGGTTTTAGACTTTGCTAGCATCCACGATCTTTCCAGCGTACAGAAGGCCACCATCTGCCTTTTGTTGCCCCGTTCTTCCTACAGAGGCTATAATTAGAGATTGACATAAAGGACAATACCAATTAGATATAATTAAGAGCAAATTCTTCTAGGCAAGAGTCGATATTTTTCAGTTGCCTGCATGTATTACTGAAAATTTGATCTCACAACTTAAAAGGTGAGGAAAATGGCACTTGGAAAGCTTTACTAAGAGTGACTTATGCCCAATAGTATGTGTTCCCCTTTTGGTATTAAAAAAAAATAATAATAAATCTTACTTCTCTCTCTCAACTGTACCAGACTGCCAGGCATATACAAAGAAGAGAACTGAAGAGAGAAAGTAGCACACATGGCATACTACCTATTCATCCATCAGCCTTCTGTTTAAATGAGAAGTCTCTGGCAGTTTAATATTTTGCCAACTCTTGCTATGATTTGTCCACCATAGTGAACAGCTCCAACCTGTTCTGAGAGATCCTGATTTTATACAAGAAGTTAAACTCATTTGTTCCAAGTTTTGACACTTGTTTATAGCTTCACAAAGCTGCAAGCCATTTCTCCTGCATACTCTGACAGACAACAGATAAGTTCACACTGTTACAGTTCAGGGAGTTGCCTTCAGCCACCAGGGTGGTGTATTACCCTTCACTGTAAATGTGCCTCTCCGACTCACACGGTCGGCTTGCCTCCAGCTGGGTAGAAATTTATCACTCCAGCCTTTTCTACCCTCACCACTTGGGAGGAGGAATGAATGGAAATCAGCTCCTGAACCCCCAAAATTGATAGCACAAACTAAACCAAACAAACCAACCAATCAAATCCAAGCAACCAAGAAAACCCCCAAACCTTGTGACCTTCACTGAAGTAACACCAGCTACACCCTCCATTCCTACCACACAAACTCCTGCTAATAAAAGCCTGCAGGCACCTGCTGGCAAGTTAAAGCACCTTGTTCCTGACACCAGCATTCAGAGAAAGCCACTTTTTTTCCACCTTGAAGCGTGGCTGGTAGCCTGAGAGTAGTGCCAAGCTGCAGCCGCCAGCAGCCCGTACGGCACAGATATTAACTCATTTTCCCTCAAACTTCTTTTATCTTCTTCCACGCACGCTTCCTATGCTGTTGCCTCACAATGACATATTTGGCCTGCTCTTGTCCCTGAATTGTTGTTTTCTTGCTTCCTGAATTGGAGATTTTAGACAATCTGTGGGATGGATCCAGGGTTTTGTTCTGATTTATCTTGAAGATTTTATAAACACAGTGCACCGTTACAATCTATCTCTAACACATATATACCAAAAGGAAGGACTGACCTGACACTGCAATAACAGATAAAACAGACTCCTCTCTCTCCAACTGAGAGAAGGCACCTTGGGTATTTGGCCTGACTAAACTGAAGAAACTCAAAATTGTCATAAGATAACAGTGTTGACTTTTCCAAGAATTTGCTCAATCAGTGTCAACTAAGTTGTTAGAAAAAGAATGTTGGAGGCTGACTTCTATTTCAGCCAGAAATCAAAAGGGTGGCTTTCCACCTGAGCCTTTAACTGTATTTAATTCTGATATGGAATTATGGTTTCCTGCAAAAAAGTCCTCTTTCAGAGTCCTCTTTTCAATCAGGTACTGGAGTTTTATTGTAAATAATTTTACTGCAAGCACAGATCCCCTTTGTTAGAGTCAATTCAAATTAGGCCATTTAAACATTAACGACTGCTTGTATTCTCCACAACTATCTGTCCATACTTACTTCATTATAAATCGGCTGTTGCAGAAGTGAAGTCCTACGGCCTTGTTTAACAGCTTACAAGTAGTAATACATAGAATTTCTGTAGAACACTTGCGGTTCCCAGCCTGGTCTGCCACCTGCTGAGCAAAGTGTACTGGCTCTCACTGGATGACCTTTTGGAGTGGAGAGAGGAAATAGCAAAAAATCCCATTCAGTTTATCTGAAGAGAAGTTTCTTACCAGTGGTGGGCATTGACTGTCCTTGGGGACCAGACAACTTGCTAATACTGGCTGTCTTTGCACAGGAACCTGATAGCCCTTGTGAATAAATGCAGACAGTTGAAAAATAAGCTGTACTCAAATATAAGAATCGCTGCCTATGTTGAAATAAAGCTTACCTTCTCTTCCAACAAACCGCTGATGGACACAGATGAAGATGTAGAAGGTTCCGCGGCAGTCACCATGGCAGCAGGAGGTGTAACACTCATGAGTGGTGGTGGAGGCGGTGGCAGTAGCGGCTGCTGCTGCTGTTGCTGCCGAATCTGCTGACGCAGCCTTTTTGTGTAGCCAGTTCCATTTCTGAAGTTGTTAACAGCCTAGAGGCAGAAAAACATTAACAAAAAGGGTAAGATGAAACTTCAGCAGATATACGAACAAAAGCCTTCACAGAGGAAAATGTCGCGTCCCAAAGTTGGAGCGACTCAGGTTCGTGGATTTCCTTTGTCAGAATTAAGGTGAAAAGACACCAGGGGAGTTCAAACAACAATCAACATTTATTCAACCTAGCTAACCTTGTCCAAGTACACATGAATTTGTTAATATGAACCTTGCAACATGTCACTAAGCCGCTATTTGAGAAGAGGAGGGAAGTACAGGAAAATGAAATGGAAAAAGGAACATGAAATGTACCCGAAGGAGAGCCCTCCTGTTGAGTCACGAGGTTCAGAGCAGACCCCCTTGCTTTCTGGACTCCTTCTCAAAGAGGAGCTCAGGGGCGGCTAGGTCCACTCTTAGTCTCAGACTTGGTCAACGGTTTATATTTCAAAGGATGAGGTGTAGGGACTGTGGAAAAGAGAGAAGGAAAAGAGGGGGAGAGAGAGTGAGAGAAAGAAAGAAAGAAAGAGAGAAGAGAGGGGTTTCACCAGTCCTGGGTCCAGCGTTGGTCCAGCCAGCGTAGAGATCCAGTTCCGGAGGGCGCGCACTGAGGATTCATTCTCTCCTCTTTTATAGTGTGTTAGTTGATGATCTCAACATGCACAGTTCCCACATCCGGGGTTCACTGGAATCAGTTAGTGAGCTTTGGGGGGGAGGGGGGTGGTGTTCATTGTGGAGTTGCCTCTCTTTTCCTGCTGGCATGACCACTTAGGATAGAAGCACAGTCCCAAATTCCGTGGGGCCTTCTTCCTCCAGGAGGGCATAAATTGTGTTCCTTCTCCTGGTCACTTAAGATAAGGATTTGGGGCTTTGGAGAAGTGCATTCCCACCCTCCGTGGGGCCCTCTCCTCTGTCCACATTGTCCTGTTCACAAAACTCCAGCATTTTTACAGAGGTCGTTTTGTCCACCAAAGCTCTTTTAGCGGATGTTTGAGACATTACATTTGTCAGACCGTCACACCACCCCGTGGCTCAAACAGTCGCTGGACTTTGATTCTCGTTCGTATCATCTTCGTCTGTGGTGATCTTGATATAGCGGACAGTAGGAGAAGAGAGAGAGACAGCTGAGGATAGTAAGCGGCTAATCATACATCTGATTATGGCAAGGCCTGTTATTAAACATATAAATCCAATTAATATCATAAGTCCAATATTTACAAGCCATTTTCCCCATCCCGTCAGTCCCAAGGATCCTAAAATGGAATGTAGCCATGAGTTTGGATTCCAGCCATCAAACCAGTCAGCGGGTTGCATTGCGTGGAAGAGTTCTCTCGTCTGGTCGGCAATCTCCTTCATCTTTGCCCGGGCTTCTTCAATGGAAGTCGTGGCATTATGAATGGTAATACAACATTCAAACTCAGTCAAATTCAACATACCACACACACCTTGTTCTTTTAACAATAACATATCTAAGGCTAAACGATTCTGTAATGTCATTTTTGATACCTGTTGCACTTGGAGATTTAGTTCCCCAAAGGCATATCGAGTCCAATTACTTAACAGATGTACTTGCCAAGTTAGGTTTTCTAGCACCCATTGGTGCCGAACAATATACCCAGATGGTGCAAAGAATGCTTCTAGCTCCAACGATACCTTCAGTCCCCAGGTACAATAATTGGGTTTTAAAATGCTTTGAATCCATTTCTGGGTGCTACTTGGATCATCAAGTTCTCATTTCTTCCTGTGAATAGGTGGTGTGGTATATTCAAAGATTCGCCTGGGACACATAGTAGGAATTCCCAAACCAGACCGCAATCCAGCCTGCTCGATAACATTCAAGTGCGAGTACATTTTCCCATCTGAGCACCCCCAGACAGTTCCCTCAGGGGCAGTATACAAAGCATTTTGACAAGTAGCTGCGTCTCCCCGAGGTATTTGATTATCTTCCCCCACCTTATGTCTTGGGAAGTGGTTAATGGGAATTCCACATTTTAGCCAGGTATTAACATTATTGGTGATCTGATTACATTGGTTATCCCGGTTTCGGTATCCAAATTTAGGATATCCCCAACAGGTGCACATATCTCAAATTAAGGTTCTAATGTGGGTACAGTTTAGCAAATGGGCATCATTGGGGTTGGGTGTGCCTACAAATTCTTTCTTTAATAAGTGAAGAGGTTGGTTTTTTAACATGTGTTTCACTGACCTCCCCAAGCAGTGTGGGCGCTATTCATTGAAGGATAGTGTCCCTTCCTGTCAGGTATGTGAACACACCAAGCTGAATCCCATTTTACATTATATTGTAATTCAAAAGGGGTAATTTCCGGGGAAGCAGGCCAAAAGGGCACTAGATTACAAGATATGTTGTGATAGGAAGGGCAGCCTGTTATTTTCCACCAGGATGGAGAAGGTGGGAATCGTCTGGAATAGGCTTCCTCGCATCCTGGAGGACACGGTGGGCTATGACTAACACCAATTTCGCGACTGACCTCCAATCTCCATCGCTTACAAGTTTTGTTTATTAAGTCAGGCCACCCCGTGTCCCGAGGGATCTCATAGAAGGCTGTTTCATCTCGCCACCATCTACCACAGGAGGTATAATCACTTCGATATTGATACTCAAAAGGAGCATCTACTAACCCTATAATGCCATTGGTCATATTATGTTTTCCAATATTGAGCTTCATGGGTATCAAACCGAATCTAATCCCCTGCTCGGCAGAAGTAGGAATCTGAATACAGATCCCCTGATCCGTTTTATTCCAGACATGTATGAATCCTTGTATCACTTCCCAAGCTAAATTGGAGGTCCTTTCTCCTTGTCCAGATGCACCAAAGCTAAGAAAGGCAAGGAGGAAGGAGTTCCAAACCATCTTTCCCTGTTATACCATAAGAATATCACAACCAAAACCAAACAAACAATACAGATAATGGCCCACTCATCAAGTGAAAACATAAGTCCTGCCGTGGGCTTCTGATAACCTGCAAAATATATACAAAAACAAACAATCATTAGAGGGATAGGATTGGAGGAGATGTCAAGCAGTGCTGCTAATGATTGGGATCCATCCGAGAGGCTGAGGTGCACTCTCCAAGGTGCTCATGCAACTTCTGTAAAACAACCTCATGCAGGCCATGTGTAGGATGTGTTACTTATTATAGATGCATACAAACTAGCCTTAAACTTCAAGCTCTCTTGACTGGAATTGCTCTGATTAAAGCATCCGTAGATCAGCAGAATGTGCTTATTGTGTGTAAAAAAGCTAATAAGTTTATAGCGACCTCTTGCTCTCACATGGCGTAGGGGCCGCTGCAAGAACTCCAACGTGGTCTGTGGTCAAGCTTTCTGGGTTCTCCCCCCAACTCAGGAATTCTGAGAAGTCAACACAGCATTACTAGTCAGAGTATCAAAAACATAAGCAAGCAATCAAGCAGCTATGGTTTTAGTACTATAACAGAGGGTTAGTTTTATATTGTGCATCTTAACTGATATGTTTGTTAGAATCCAGCTAGTGGGATACAGAAAAAACATATTCTTATCAGCCATTTAACATCGCAGCAGCTTCAATTCAGAACATGAAGGTCCACTTAGAAGGATGGGACAATCCATTGGGTATTGATACTCTTTCCCATGAGCATCTGTGGCCACCCAGGAATAGAGGTCAAGGGGTATCTTTAGGGTTAGGGGCACTTGCCCCACAGTGGGTAGTTCCACTCATACTGGTTGTCCAGCATAGTGGAGCAAGTGTGCAGGGGTTTTGCCACCTTTTGTCCCTGGAACAATAGAAGGAGGTGTGGGACAGAACACTAGGAGTTGGGGGCAGCCATCTGCCCCCCACCGGCTATTAATTCGGTATACTGCTTCTGGTACTCGCGAGGCCCACCCTGGGTCATGGGGCCTCAGAGCTCGTTTTAGAAGTCCGTTCGTTCTCTCCACAATACCATTAGCTTGAGGGTAGTAAGGGGTGTGGAAAACCCACTGGATTTCCTCATCCTTAGCCCATTCTTGCACCACTCCAGCAGTGAAATGGCTCCCATTATCAGACTGAATTGATTGAGGCTTGGGTAAGCAGCTAAACCATACTTTAAGACTTTTTACTGTATTTTCTCCTGTTGCTCTGGATACAGCTCTGGTATCAGCTTGTGTTAGTCCTGATACCACCTCTACTCCTACTGACACATATCGTTTTCCCTCTGATAGCCTAAAGGGGCCAATATAGTCAATTTGCCACGTTTGCCATAAACCTTTGTTGGTCCTTAAATGTAGGGGTTGCTCTTTTAAAGGGTTATATTTTTCCAAACGAACTCGACATTGGCCACATGCAGAAATAACAGTGTTACATAATTCTCGTGTAACAGCCCATCCTCTGCTAATAGCCTCTTTGTACAGGTCTTTACTCCCTGAATGGCCACGCTTCACATGCAGCCACTCCAAAAGGTGTTCCCATTTTTTTGCTTCACCATCGATGGCAAGACTGGCTAGACGTGTTAAGGAATCTACCTGGTTATTTAGGAGGTGCGCTGGGTTATCCCCTGCCTGGTGTGCAGCAATCCAGCCTACCAAGAAAGATCTCTGCTTGGCGATATTCAGTATTTCTTCCCATTTGTCTCATTGCCATACTGGCACTTGGTTTACTTCCCCTTGGTTTTGCTCCCAAAATGGTAACCATTCAGTGCATCCTTCAAACACTGCATAGGAGTCAGTATAAATGTATACTGGTTCTGTTGTCTCAGCTTCCTTAACGACTATGCTCCACACAGCAACTGACTCCCCTACTTGGGCACTACCCTCTCCCTCAGTTATCACATGCTCCCCTGAATCAATATGTAATGCTGCTGCTCGATACTTCCACGTCCTTCCATCCCTTTTTGCGGAAGCATCAGTGAACCATACGTTTTTTTAAATGGGGTTTGAAATCAGGAGCCACTTTGATGTACGATGGAGGGGGTTCTGTATCTGGGTGATCAGAAGGGGGATCCTGTATTTGGAGTGTTTTGGGTGTTCCCTTCTCTCTCTGTCTAGTGTGACAGTACTGGTCTAGCTGGGCATACCACTTCCTTACTGTTTCTCGTTGAGCTACTCCTGCGGGGGGAGGAGTTCCAGCCAATATTGGTTTCAGGATCTTAAAGGGTCCTCGCAAGATGATGGGCTGTTGTCGTATAATTCTCTCAGCTTCCTGTAAGGCTAAGTTAACCACAAAGAGTCCTTTCTCCCAAACTGAATACCGTTTTTCAGCATCCTTAAAGCTACGCGAGAAAAATCCTATAGGACGAGTAGGACCTTCAGGTCCACGCTGCCACATATGTATAGATAACCCATGAATTGCAAAACCCCATTCTATGTGGAGTGGGTCTGTTGGATGTATCGGCCCTAGGGCCTGGTAAATCCCTGCTTCGAAAATTAATAATTTCAGAGCCTCTTCATGGACAGGTGTCCAGTCCCAAGCAGTTCTTTTATGGGTTAAATCATATAAAGGGCGAGCTATGATAGAAAAGTTGGGGATGTGTTCCTTCCAAAACACTAGCAAGCCTAGGGCATGCTGTAATTCTTTCTTATTTTCAGGCATTTTCACTTGTTCGAGGGTGAACAAGGTTTTGGGAGGTATACACACAGTCCCTCCTTTCCACCAGATACCTAAAAATTTTACGTCAGGTGATGGGATTTCTCATCAAATGATATCTCTCTGGGTTTGCCCTACTGCAGTGGTGTCCGGTCCTCCAATTAGTACATCATCAATATATTGATATACTTTTACTCCATCTTTGGGAGTGATCTGATTTAGTTCCTGGTCTAATGGACAGTGAGCAATGGTTGGTGAGTTGCAATAGCCTTGGGGAAGCCGTGTAAATGTATATTGTACACCTTCCCAGGTAAAGGCAAAGCAATCCCTATCTGCTTCTTGCAAGGGAACCATAAAGAACATGTCTTTCACATCAATGGTTGCTAAAATCCGGTGACCTTGTTCTTGTCTGGTCGCAATTAATTCTGCTATATTGGGGACTGCAGCTGTTAATGGGCCAGTATTGCCGTTCAGGTGTCGATCGTCAACCATCAACCGCCACTTCCCATTTGGCTTGCGGACTGGCCATACTGGGGAATTATAGGGTGAGTGCGTAGGAATAACTATCCCCTGTTCCCGTAACTCAGTTATCACTGAAGTGATCCCTTCCCTTGCTCCCAAAGGCAAAGCATAAGGTTTGACGTTAACTATCTTTGAAGGGGGAAGAGTTGGTGCAGACTGCAAATGCCTTACAGAGATTGTGGGACACCCAAATTTCCATTCTCGTCCCTTAGAGTCTACCCACGACCGGCCCTTTAAGAGGTCAAGTCCTAGAATATTGGTGGGTAGAGGACCTAGTATCATAGTAACCTCAACAGGGGATGAATCCCCTAGCAGCCAGCATTTAACTTTAGCTGTCGGCTGTGGTTGGGAGCTTCCGGAAACTTCTGTGACCCATATCTGCTTCTTATCTGCAATTATTCCATTGCAGTTACCAACATCCACCCGGAGTGCTGACATCTGAGCACCCGTATCAACTGAAAAAGTTACTGGGGTCTTAAAGGGACCAAGAGGAAAAGTAATCAACAGGTCTCCTGTCTTATTTTCAGTGAGCCTCCTTAAATAAACCCACTGGCCATCCCCCGGCTCACTTACTGGGGACAGCGTGTCTAGTTTCCCGTCCTGCGGACAGTCATACCTTCCTCTGGAGCAGTAGGTGTTTGGGGAGTGGGAGTTGCCAGCGACTGTGGATTCGCCCCCTTATAGTCTCGAATGTTTAACTCAGTATGGGGAGGCTCCTTGTTCTTGTCTTTCCACCCTAGGACCAACTTTTCTAGGACAGAGGTGGGCAAGCCGTCCATCACATCCCGGGGAATTCCCTTTTCTATCCCTTCTGCCCACAACAAGTTTCGCTGACCCCCATATGGCTTTTTGGCGTTTACAGTCTTAGATGGGGGAGGTCGGCCAGGGCCTTCTATTCGGCGGATAGCAGGCTTAGCCCTGCTTTCCTCCCTTGTGAGACCCATTCTCCGGCCGTAGTTAATCAATTCCTGTGCCACTTCTCCCCGGGTCAGGGCACCTCCTGCATTCCGCCTGCCTCCTCTAGGTGCTATCGCATCGCGTAATCTATCCTGCAGCTGGACAGCATATAATTTCAAAGAATCTGGTAAACCTCGGATTAGAGGAGTCATTCTATCAGGATTGGCATTTAACAACATCGGAGAGGGCTGTTGTGGCACTAATCGCCTATCATGCATTAATTGGAGACAAGCAGTTTTCTGTAAGCTCTCGGTTAACTGATTTATAGAAGGGCTATCTATCCGTGTTGGTTCTCCCTGTTCCATTTGGTCTATTCCCCCTGCCCAGTAAGCTGCCCGCTGTGTTAGAGACCATGGTTCCCTAGGATCATCGGTAGTTTAGGAACACTCCAGGCCCCCAATATCCTTGGGCTTCATCTTCTGACAATAAAATCCGGTCACCACCGGTTAATGACACCCTCCACACATATTCTGTTTCGGTCTCCTTTGCTAGTCGGATATACTTTTCCTGAATTTTAGATAATTCAGTGGCAGAATACGGTATCATCTTAATGGTCACGTGCGGCGCTCCACCAATTTGGCCATTGTCTATGGTTTCTGTTTTAATTAATGGCCTCATTGCTATCTCTTCATCCTCAGGGTAAAAAACTTTTCTGGTACATTCTAACTCTTGACTTGGGTATAAAGATTTTTGCTGTTTCACTTGAACTACCTCTAGACCTTGCAGGTCTAAGTCCAAGTCAGATCGTTCATCTGCCTCGGCTTGCAAAATTCTTTCCCGATCTAACGCATGAGACAAGGCAGCATGAAGCCACTGCGTTGTATTACGCTCAGCAGTTAACTGCTCTTGCAGGACTTTAACTAAATCCTGCAGGGACTGAATCTTCTCCTTATCTGCCTGCTCAGCTCTCATTGTTTCCTGTCTGTCTTCCTGAGCTGCTGTGAGTGCAGCCCCTAACACTGCACACACTACAGCCTTCCCTTTTCCCGGGCGAAACCTGCCTTCTTTTGCTAGCTTCTCAATTCTTCCTACAATGGCTTTTGGATCATGCCAGTGGTTTCATGCCCAGGCTACTCCTTGTGGGGAAGGGTGGGCTTTATATACAATTAGCTTCTCTAAAACACGGGAACAGTCAGACACAGATATTTCCCGGGTCACCATGCCTGCCAATGCTCGGATCTCTCCCGACTCATTGTTGAGAGATCCTTCCCAGATCCTCCCTGCCCGCTCTCCAGGTGGAGGTCCGGTATCCTGTTAGAATGTCCCTTCCAACAAGGGAAATCCTGTATATGCAGTTAGCCTCTCTACAAACTGGGACACAGTCAGACACAGATATTCCCCAGGCCTCTATGTCTGCCACTGCTCAGATCTCTCCCGACTTAGTGTTGAGAGATCTTTCCCAGATGCTCCCTGCTCGCTCTCTGAGTGGAGGTCCGGTATCCCATTAAAAACTCCCTTCCACCAAGGGAAATCCTGTCCGTGACGCCAATTAAGATGTCGCATCCCAAAGTTGGAGCGACTCAGGTTCGTGGATTTCCTTTGTCAGAATTAAGGTGAAATGACACCAGGGGAGTTCAAACAACAATCAACATTTATTCAACCTAGCTAACCTTGTCCAAGTACACAGGAATTTGTTAATATGAACCTTGCAACATGTCACTAAGCCGCTATTTGAGAAGAGGAGGGAAGTACAGGAAAATGAAATGGAAAAAGGAACATGAAATGTACCCGAAGGAGAGCCCTCCCGTTGAGTCACGAGGTTCAGAGCAGACCCCCTTGCTTTCTGGACTCCTTCTCAAAGAGGAGCTCAGGGGCGGCTAGGTCCACTCTTAGTCTCAGACTTGGTCAACGGTTTATGTTTCAAAGGATGAGGTGTAGGGACTGTGGAAAAGAGAGAAGGAAAAGAGGGAGAGAGAGTGAGAGAAAGAAAGAAAGAAAGAGAGAAGAGAGGGGTTTCACCAGTCCTGGGTCCAGCGTTGGTCCAGCCAGCGTAGAGATCCAGTTCCGGAGGGCGCGCACTGAGGATTCGTTCTCTCCTCTTTTATAGTGTGTTAGCTGAAGATCTCAACATGCGCAGTTCCCACACCCGGGGTTCACTGGAATTGGTTAGTGAGCTTTGGGGGGGGGGAGGGTGTGTGTTCATTGTGGAGTTGCCTCTCTTCCTGCTGGCATGACCACTTAAGATAGAAGTACAGTCCCAACTTCCATGGGGCCTTCTTCCTCCAGGAAGGCATAAATTGTGTTCCTTCTCCTGGTCACTTAAGATAAGGATTTGGGGCTTTGGAGAAGTGCATTCCCACCCTCCGTGGGGCCCTCTCCTCTGTCCACATTGTCCTGTTCACAAAACTCCAGCATTTTTACAGAGGTCATTTTGTCCACCAAAGCTCTTTTAGCGGATGTTTGAGACATTGAATTTGTCAGACCGTCACAGAAAATTACTTGTGTATTCCTGTAAGTGCTATCAGTCCTAAAAGAAACCAACAGACCGATATATGAAACCAACATGCACATCACATGAAACACTGATACTAATGACTGGTAACTCAGAGTAACTCAGAGTAACAGAAGTGTGACCTTAATTTGCCAGCTTGTCTCTTTAGAGTTGTAAGCTTCTGTGACAAATAGCCTTTTCTTACAAGCACTCTATGTTAATGTCATCACATTACCTCGCATAGGCACTTATTGGCAATTAAAGCATCAGGCGAAACATCCGTCTGATGCCGTGTTGGGCACGTATGTTCCTCAGATTCCAGCAATGCTGTTCTAATACCTCTGTATAATTAGAATAATCAAAATAGTATTTAGCCAAACTAAGGAAGTTTTCCGGGTTCTCATCAATTATAAAAACACACATATGATTAATGGTGAATATGGTCTTGAATTGAGACCATGAAGCTAGAAATGTTCAACAGTGTAAAAAATTTCTAGTATGCAGCAAATAACTATACAGTTTTGATATTTCACTAGTGTGACATCTGAAGATGTAGCATAGGCTGTGTCTTGATGTTTCAACTAGTCTCTTTCCCACCATCTAGTACAGTGCGAAGTCCCCAACCTCAAGGTTAATGAATAAAACATGTCTCAAAAAACCATGAGTAGGTTTGAGTTCTGAAGGTTTTAACCAACTCTCCCGTGGAGAAGAATGTGGATTAAATGCCTAACTCTCCGCTTCTTGCAGACCACCAGAAGTCCCCAGAGTTGCCTATATAATTTTGTATGAGAGAAAGGGCTGTGGACAAACTAAACACATTCAATACCTAACACTGTAATCACCTGCAGAGTTAGCCACTCTTCTCATACTCGTCCTTCCGCATGTAAAGAAGATTTAGCTAGACACGTAAAAAGGGGGAAAAGCTTCCTGGCTTTCTTTTCCCCTTTATACGAGAAGAGCACTTTCATATTCAATTCGTATTAAATATTAAATAGAACTGGTAACAAAGTTATTTCTTTCTGCTTTCAGAAGATCAGATGTGATGTTTTGAATCAACAAATATGGGAGTAACACTTACATTCATCACAATAACTGTTTCCACAGCAGGGAATAACAGCTGCATCAGTCATTAGACCCTTACAAATGAGACATAACGACTCGTCTGGAACAGGATCATCGGAGGAGGAGGAGGAGGATGGCTCCTGTGGTAAAAAGGGAGGCTTTTCCTTCTTTTCTCTAGCAGAAGCTTCCCTGGAGGAAGGGTGGGGAAGGAAAAAGAAACAAGTTAAAGATGGGTAAAGGAAAACTTTTCCAAGCTTTGGATTTTACCAAAGGAGGAGAAGAGATGGAATTCTGCTCACTCCACATTAGCCTTCTAAAACACAGGTGCTTAGTTTAAACTCCTTTTCTACAGCCACAACACTAGAAGAGGGAGGGGGGAACAATCTTCTTTCTGCAGAACTCTCCCATTCATTGGATCAACTAAGAAAGAAGCTCAGACTAGGAAAATATGTTTTTGACAGCTAGAAATCAGGCAAAATGAATCCCACCTCTCCTCTGCCAGAGGATAAATGTAAATTGCAGGCACAGGATAAAGGTAGTCTCCGAGTAATGACATTTTCTAAAAGGAAGACGTCTATGTTACAGCTTCTACAAAAGGAGATCCATGATGGAAAACCAAAAGTGCTACCAAGTGCATTTTAAAACAGCCACTCTTGTCAGCACACGGTAGTATCTTCTCAGTTTATAGCAACAGGAAAATGTCAGTCAGTTTCACACATGGGATTTAATAGAAGTCAGAAGGGGAGGAAATCTCAGTCCAACAGCTACCTGCTGAATTTGGCAAGAAGCCTTTCAAACAGAAAACAGAAGCAAAATGAGCTTTCAAGGAGAACGACTCCACTGTAAACACTACTGAAATGTTTTGCAGAAATGCAGATTCTTAGCATACCGCAAGTTTAGCCAACTTCCAGGGGCATGAGCAGTAGGACCACCCTCTTTTAATATTAGAAAGTAACACAGATTTTCAGGTTAAGGTACAGTGACAGTGCTTCCTCCCTTGGAATGACAGATGCCTGCCAACTGGGTTGCATTGCCACTCAGATTTTTATGCGTGATTTCTCTCCTTCACTTTTTGGTCAGTCCACTTAGTTCCATACTTTGGCATTAATAGTTGGTATTGCATATTTTCCAGATCTTGTCAGCATAGCACCCTTCATATAGGGATCCTTCACCTTTGTCATGAAACTCTGTGGAATTCCGGTGCTCTTTTTAACTCTGGGAACAGACTCAAATTTTTTTGTCCTGTTCAAGAAAAGAGAGGGAGATGTACCTCAAGACCCACACTTAAAATGACATGTCCCTGATTATTTTAAGCAGCAAAAGCCTTTAATCCTCTCCTTTTACCTAGCGTAAGGGTTGCTCAACTGAAATACTTATTTTCCTACAGGATATAGCTAGGATGTTCCAAAGGCTTGAACAGGGTTTTGAACTCCAGCAACATTCTTTGGCTTAACTTCAGGTTGCTTAAGGCTGACATATGCCTTAGCTCACCATCCACTCAGAGAAGAGACAAACCCGCTGCTCCTCCTCCAAAGCACAAGTCAGAGTGAGAGCTTAATCTTGTGCTCTGAATCAGTCACTGGAGAAACCTACACTCACCATCTATAGGTGAAGGTTGAATTCATACCTCACCGTATACCTTCAGTGACTAACGTGAAATGGCATCAATGCTCAACCAGGGACTTAGTCTAATTAAAACACGCAAATATGCAACAGATGGGGTCAAGAGAAATGTCTTGGTTCGATACAAAAATAAAAACTGTGAACTGGCATTAAAAAGAGTGGAAAACAGAAAAATTTCCAGTAACACTGAAGTATATAAAAATATGCATGAAAGTTCATAGAGAAAGATCTATGGACGTATTTAATGTCTACGACCTAGAAAGAAAATTCCACCTTTATAATTCCAGCTTCCCCTTGAATTTGGAAGGGCTTTGCAACATTGCCATATAACCTCTGCCTTTCACCCCTGTAGACATTCGTCTGATCACCCCGTGGGACTCGGCACAGGGTCCACCATACCCTGGGCCACAGAGCACTGACACCAATATGAGGATGCTGCAAATGGCGTTTATTCAACTGCGTCACGCCCTTATATACTGTCTGTCGGTCATCCCGCCTCCCTTAACCCTTCTCTTTCCGTACATCGCGAGATCTTCCGAGCGCCAATCCCTACAAGTCCCCCCTCACTATGGCGGATGACCGACGGTACAAACTGGCGTTACAGCTATAAGTGATCCCACCACCTCATGGTAATTCGTGTACTGGTGGGTACCCGCACTCTGTATAAAGAGTTTCCGCACGCAAACAGTCAGTGCTGGTATCCCACAACAAACCATAATAACCACCACCAAAAGGATTCCAAATAGGGTCAACGTTTTTCAGTCAATCAAAGACAGGAGCCATTGCCAGGTCGACGAGAGGAGATTGTCAAGCCACTGTCACCTGCCTCCTGTAATTGATTGGCTTTGTCTAAAAGCATATCATAGTCCCCTGCTTATGGGGTACACACAGCGGTTGCTGTAAAGTGGATCTGCGGTGTTCAAAACATCGGTCACACCATTTTGATGTTCGGCTGGTGCGTCTCCAGAGTTGTTGTCCACAGCGGTCATACTTGACAAGCACCCAAGGGTCACAACGACCACAGTGCAGGTACTTAGATGATCTTCTGAACGGCATCCTGCAAAATAACTCACAACAAATCGTTATTGACTGAGGTCTGGTTTCAACCACCGTGACGGCACCCAGCGCACACGTGAGTCTGGGTGCTCTGACGATTGTACTGCAGTATACCCTCTTCCCTGTGTCACCAAGCGCCTCCCACCTTCCCACTTTCCTGTTTCTGGGTCTTTCTTGTTGGGTCTCAACTAGTGCTGCTTGTAATCTGTTTGTCCAAGCTTCTTTCCAAATCAAAAAAAAAATGGGAGTCAAAATCATACTGCAAAACTGTCGCGAATCCCAGGGAGTCAGTGAACCTGAAAAAACCACATCTAAAAGAGAGCCTGTCATGGGATGTCCGAAGCCGTAATCATCCACGGTCTTCTTCACTTGTTGCAAAAGCTTGCTATCTAACGGAGACCACTCCACCCCTACACCACCTGGACCAGCTCGGACTGGGCAAACTAAAGGGGGTCCTTCAAAACGTATGCCGTCCATAACACATTCCTTTGCTACAATTTTCCAGTCTGGCAACGTGATCTTCGGTGAATCGGGAACTCCTTTCTGTTCCCCAGCTGCTTGTAGCAGCTGCCGCTGTTGCTTCACCTGCTCCTGTATCTCCTCTACTACTCGCTGCAACATCTGCAGCGGATCTGTAGCTGGGTCGGGCACAGGTATTAAAGGCATAGGCGTTGCCGTTTCACTGGCTGCTGCCGACTGCGCCTTACAGCCGGAGATAGCCTTTTGTTTTACCGCTGCGTGCGGCGGACGACAGCGGTGTCCGCCCACCAGTTGCCACGCCTCCTCTAACCGTTGAGCCGACCCCTCGATTGAGTCCGGCCCACTCTCTTCCTCTTCCGCTACGCGCGTAAGAGGGGGTGTCCTGACTTTCCTTCCTCCTTCCTTTGGCCGTGCTCCGCCTCTCCCGACCTCCGGAGAGACATCCGGGGAGAAGGCGGATGTCGGCGCCATCTTAGGGTGCGCTTGTGGCGCGGTTCGCAAAACACGTCCCGGCACCCAATCCTCCGGATCATACAGGGGAACCGCTCCCTCCTCTGCCTGCTCCTTTTCCGATCCCTTCATCACCGCCCTCTCCGCCTCCTCTAGTCTCTGCCTCTCCTTCTCCCGTCTCCTTTGCTCAGCCACGGGTTCCTCTGCCTCCTGAATTAACTGTCGATCTTTCTCCCGCTCCTCCTCTCTCGCCCGTTCACGCTCCCGTTCAAACTCCTCCCAAGGGTATCCCGGTGGTTCGGCCGGTGCCGACGGCTGCACTGGGAGCACCAGAGGCGTCTGCTCCGCTACCTCCGTCAGCCCTTCTGTCCGCGCCTCCCCATCCGCCTGCACGCCCCGCTCCGCCTGCGCGTGCATCAATCTCTTTGCTTCCTTCCATGTTAAGCCCTCCTCCCGCACTTTCCTGAAAATCGCCCTAATCCGCCCCCACGTCTTTAACTCCGGACCATGCTGCGTCGCCATAGCCCGTTCCGCTAAAGCCGCGGTGCATTTCGGCCAGCACTCAGGAGACAATATGTCCCCCGGGCGCTCTATCGCTTCCTCTTTCAGGAGCCGCTCTAGGCAAGCTTTCGCTTCTTTTTGTCCCATAGGGATTTTTACCTCTCTAGAGCACGAGTCCAACACCTTCAGGACTCCTTCCATGCCTGGCCAGGCCTTCGATTACGCCCCGCGTAATCCGCCGATGTCCAATCACGTCAGGGTCACCACTTGTAGACATTCGTCTGATCACCCCGTGGGACTCGGCACAGGGTCCACCATACCCTGGGCCACAGAGCACTGACACCAATATGAGGATGCTGCAAATGGCGTTTATTCAACTGCGTCACGCCCTTATATACTGTCTGTCGGTCATCCCGCCTCCCTTAACCCTTCTCTTTCCGTACATCGCGAGATCTTCCGAGCGCCAATCCCTACACACCCCAAGCGAAACAATTCTTAATATGAGTGTTCATGTATTTGTTATGTAACTGTGAAGTTATAACCATTAAAAACTAGGGTAACACCAGAAGTCCCCCACAATCATACCCCATTTTTCGAGCAGTTCTTTATGTAGTGGCCAGGTCTTCCGCAACGAAAGCAAGTATATGATGGTGGAGTCGGACCTAAGGGTTTCTTCATGTAACTAAAAGGTTTGAGAGGGAAAAAAGAAAAAGGTAGGCACGTGTCTCTCTTGTTAAAACACACATCTCTGCAATTTTCCCATAATCTTCAAAGAACAGATTGGACATGATCAACACTTACTTGACTGGATCGTATTCATGGCAGGACTGTACCATCAAAGCTTTTAGTTCATCTTCTCGGAAGCACTGGCTTCAGCCAGACTGGCAGTCTGTTTCACAGGTAATTATTTGACACGCACATTAGAAACACATTTAAACCCACACAGCCAAAGACAACACCACTCACCCCATCCTGTAAAGAGCAGCACAGTGCTACCTGAGGTTGCATGAAAACAGCAGCTTACATAAAATATAGCTGTACTGAAGATGTTCTGGGGAGTCCTTACGCCATTACAGGGTGTTTATGTGCCTGTTAACTTACTTGGAAAGAGCATCCTAGGGCACTCAAAACCTTAGGCTCTCTTTGTGCCTTCCCTAAAGACTTGTGTAACTAATCCAATTTTCTGCCAAGTGGGCTGAGGCCATGTGCAGCAAAAAATTACACTATCCAGAATTTTTATGCTGACTTTTAAGCTCCAGACTGGTTGAAAGAGAAGACATCCACTGTATGCTTAATTGAGAAAGATGTATGCAAGGATCATTATTTAATTCAATTTTGCAGCATTCAAAGGCACACAAATTAAGAGTTGGGGAAGTTGCTTTTGCTTGCTGAAATTCAGCTTCCGATACAGAAGCATGGTGTAACCTTCAGGTGCACAATCTCTCTTAAATCCTCCACAGAGCTGACGGGGATAGGCACGTCTTGTGTCCCTGAATATCTGGGACTAGGAAAAGGCCTTCTCAGAACGTGTCTTCACGGCCTTAAAAAGGATGAGCTATCCAGCAACCACCCTTACCATGCATATTCTAAGAGAAAAAGAAATACTGGCAACACTGTTTATCATGGGGAGGAGGAATACAGCTGGAAAACTGTGAAGAAAACCATGGAACAGCAACACAGGATTCTGGCTGCGATGTGTGTTATTTCATGAAAAATGACTTGAAATAAAAAATGATGGTTGGTGGGAGTTGTGCGTAGTAAACTGTAGCTGGAGTAGGTTCAGAATACTTTAACCAGGGAATTAGAAAGATATTTTGAACATTGGCAGATATAATACAGATAGTAATTCAGAAGCAGAGCACAAAAAAAAACAACACAGCTCCTAAGGGAAGATTCCTAACGGCCTCTTTCATACACACAGCATTTCTTTCTGTGGAGGCAAGAGCAGGCTGAAAACCACAGAAGACGGCCAGGAAGAGCAGAAAATTCACGGCAGTAAATACACAAGCTGCAAAGCATGTTCTAGCTTGACCTCACACAGGGTCACATGTACCCTCACTTCCCAAGAGCCGGTGTGACGGGTACACTCGATCCTATAATCAAACTAGCTGTAGTTTGGTAAAGGCTCCAAAGGAGGTAAAGGCCTGAGCCATAGCCAGGCCAAGAACTCCTCTAGTTTCAATCTCTTCTCTGAAAACCCACAAAGGAGCCGAGTGACCCAGTGAGCACCGCTGCCTATCACCTTGGAACACTCATCATGCGATTAACACAGGAATAGTGGGTGGCTTTTCCAAGACTCATTTATCAAGGAGCAAAGAAAGTTGTGGGCACAAGGAGTCTCATCCATACCTTTCCCATGGCATGTGATTTGACTAGGAGCCAGCCACTTTATCCCATAAATATGACAGCCTAAGGGAGCCTTCTTTCAGCTCTCCCTCCTAGACAATGTGGCTGCACGGCAGTGATCTCCCCTTGAGCTGGGACGCCTCTCAAGGTTGCTCCTCGAGGCAGAGAGACCTGTTCTCAATGGCAGATCTTTGCTAAGTGACTGACAGCATGCTGAATTCATACTAAGGAAACAGTACTAATCCATGTAGCTACTTAATATTAGCTATTATAAACTTTGTACAGATAATTCCATTAGACATAAACTGTTGTCCAACTCTGAGACTAAGATTGGACCGAGCCACACCTAGGCTCCATGAGGAGTTTAGAAAGCAAGGGGGTCCCCTCTGAACCTCGTGACTCAACGGGAGGGTCTTCCTTACCCTTTTGCATCTCCGGTCTCTGTGTGAATCCTTCCAGCTCGATTCTAACTCAGTTCTCCTTCCTACGTGTGAGATACGTTCATCTGATTCGTGTCAATATAAACAATGCTAGGACCGCATAATAAAATGTGACCCTCACTGTCTATGTAATCTTTAGCCATTTTGTCGATCCCTGTGTAACTGCAGGCAGGGAGGAGACAGATGATATGTACATAGTTCATTCTTTTTTTTTGCCAACCCAAAACCGGTTCTGTTGTTAACTATCCTAGAAGAGAACTGAGGCATTTGGATGTGCACTTGTCTTCAGGGATTGCAGTGCTTGGGATCTTGATGGGCCATTTGTTGTGTGTATTTGTTTTGGGGGGAGGTGTCTGTTGTAGACTTGTTTGGGTTCTGGTGATCGAGGCAGGTGCTGTGAAAGGTATCCGCGGTTACACAGGATGTCTGCTGTCTGGCACGAACAGTGGGGAGCCTGGTCAGAGACAAGTTTCTAAGCTCCCACACAACCAGGAGATGGAGAAGAACATGCCTAATATGACTATGTAACGAACGTTAGACTATAAAAGAAGCTGTCTTGTTTTTCACGGCCCACCTTGTGGTAGAGCAGAAGCTCCCCACGTGCCCAGCGCTGTTTGCTTGCCTTTATTCATTTAATAAATTGTTAACTTTGTTTAAAATCCTGTTTGGGACAAAATTCATTTACAACAGTACGTGTCTTCCATGCAGTAATTAATAAGGCCGTCCAACTTACTGAACCTCGGGAAACCACTGTCAAACTTTGTTAAATTCCCCAAATTTACTGAACTCTGTCAAATTATTATTTTACCGCAATAAAACACACTGACGCTTGTCTCCTTCTGAGCGAGGTGCATTCCGCCCCTGGGCGAGAGATTGGCGCAGCTGCCAGGATCCTACATCAGGGCGAGCGGTTGGCGCAGCCAGCAGGATCCTGAATCTGGACTCGCGACAGCCCACAGCACAGCCTGCGTGGGACGAAAGGCATGCATCAGACCTCGGGGCCATCAGACCCACAGGGAGGCCTGGGGACAGCAAGGGCACCTGCTGTGTCCCCACCAGAGCTGCCGGCTGGAGAGGAGGCCGCCCTGCCTTCCCCTGGCCCGCGGACATGAAACGCTGACCTCCAGCTCTCAGGGCTCGGGCTGGCAACCCTCGGGGCAGCAACAGGAACCGCTCTGACCCTGGTCGTGGGGCCGTCCCTGGGGCTGAGCACTCAACTGAGCCTTGGCAGGGCCCTCGGGTGATCACCGAGGTCTCCCCTCAGGCCCCTCCACCCTGGCAGATACCTGCTGCTGCTCCTGCAGCTCCCCTGGCCCTTTCCCTGGACCCCCCGCACCCCACCAGCCCCCAGCCCATCTCTCCCCCATTTCTCCTCAGGCTGCTCGGCCTCTGCCCCCTCCGGCCATGCCCCACGCCGGCTGTGACTGACTGGCTGCCTCCAGCTCCGCTGATTGGCTCAGCCATGGCCAATAGCACAGCTGTTGCTGGGCGGGCAGGGGCCGCCTCTCCTCACAGAGCCCGCCCACCCCCGCCCAGCTGCTCCTCAGCCAGCCGGGGCACTGGGCCTGCAGAGAGATGACCTTTGGGAAGGGCCCTTCGGTCCGGAGCTGTTCCTTCAGCAGCGCTTGCGAGGTGTGCGTGCAGCTCTGCCGTCCCTCAGTGCTGCTGTGGGGTCTGCGCCTGCTCGGAGAGGGAGGGAGGGAGAGGAGCTGCCCTGCGTTTGCTCCGGGTCGGCAAATCTTTCCCAAAAGGCGCATCTGTCTGCGCTGCCAGCCAAAGCCCTGGGCAGGAGGAGCTCCGTGACCGGAGCCCAAACCCCTTACAAATCCCCCAATCCCCTCAGAGACCCCAAACCCCTCAAATACCCTCACGGATCCTCCCAAACACCTCAGAGACCCCAACAGCCCCTCACAAATCCACTCACAGACTGCCCAAACTGCTCACAAATCCCCCCCATTCCCTCACAGATACCCCCAAACCCCTCAAATCCCCTCATGGATCCCCCCAAGCCCCTCAGGGACCCCAACATCTCCTCACAAATCCCCTCACAGCCCCCCCCCCCATCCCCTCACAGACCCCCCCAAACCCTTCAGAGGCCCCAACATCCCCTCACAAATCCCCTCACAGACCCCCCAAACACCTCAGACACCCTGCCAAATCCCCTGAGACCCCAACATCTCCTCACAAATCCCCTCAACACCTCACAAATCCACTTACAGACCCCCCCATTGCCTCACAGACCCACCCAAACCCTTCAAATCCCCTCACAGACCCCCCCAAACCCCTCAGAGACTCCAACATCCCCTCACAAATCTACTCGCAGACCGCCCAATCCCCCCAGATACTCCAACATCCCCTCACAAATCTACTCACAGACCGCCCAATCCCCCCAAACCCCTCAAATCCCATCACAGACCCCGCCAAACCCCTCAGAGACCCCAACATCTCCTCACAAATCCCCTCACCACCTCACAAATCCACTCAGACCCCCCGAAACCCTTAAAATCCCCTCACAGACCCCACTAAAAACCTCACAGACCCCAATATCCCCTTCACAAATCCAGTCACGGACCGCCCAAACCCCTCGCAAATCCCCCCCCAAACCCCTCACAGACCCAGACATCCTCTCACCGACCCCCTCACCCCCCACCCGCACTGACCAGGCTGCAAGCACACATTGCTAGCTCAAGTCCAGCTTCTCATCCACCAGCGCACCCCACAGCTTACTCGCTGGCAGGGCAGCATGGGAACAGAGTAGGCCTTGGGGCCATGCAAGCAGCCTTCAGCAATAGCTAAAACGTGGGTGCGCTACCAACACTGGTTTGGTCACACATCCAAAACTCAGCACCATATGTGCTGCTAGGAAGAAAATTAACTCCATCCCAGCCAAAAGAAGAACAATGGTGTCTCTGTTATGGCTCGATAGCAGCTTGGTGCTACTCTGCGTTTTATTTCTGGCTTTGCCTTATGTGGTGTATTTGGCATGCACGCAATGGAGGGGCTGGGGCTGGTATTGCCCTACACAGTACCCCTGTCCTGTGCACTGCAGGACAAAGCTGGCACAGGGAGCAGAGGTGGGGATGATGACCTGTTAACGAGCCCCTTTGGTGCCTCTGTGGCTCAGAATTTAGCAGGACAGTCCCACCAGGGAAGCTGGGCTCCCCCAGCCTGTTGGTGGGTCCCATGCCCAGCTCCCTGCCTGCTGACATCGTGGGCATCCTGGTCCCTGTGTGCCCTGATACGAAATTCGGCCCAGGATTAGTGAATCCCTGGGTCTTCTGCCATTACGACCTGGACAATTGTGCTACTGATCTGTATTTATTGCTGTGCCATTACTCGGACACAAATGGTCGATCCCTGAAGCTGTCCGTCAGGAGTCGCTCATTGTAGCAAATAGCAGCCATCTAATACAGAAGTTTGGCAAAAAAACCTCCCAACAACTCACCGTCGTCTCTTCCTCCACAGACAGATCACACAACACAATATCATCCCAAACAGCACGGAGCCCAAGACCGCCACGGCGCCTTCTATGCAGTAGTACCGGAAATCTTGAGGATCCATAGCATTTGTGTTTCTCTTGCCATCCACATCTGGAGAAACAATTCTGTGCATTAGTGTGTCCTGCACGCTACTGGTAATCTCACAGGAGGTCTGACATTGCCAGGAAATGTTCTTTCTCACTTTGTTAGCATCTCTGCACCAGCAAACATGCTGGGGCTGCAATGTTTCCTTGGTTTCAGCAGAAGCAAAGGAAACTCCCAAAGCCGTTGCAAATCAATGCACTCTGGAGCCTCTCTTTCTCCTCAGAGCTTTGCTTACACTCTGGCATGGCCGTAATCCAGTTTTCCCAGTGCCACAGGTTCGCTCCCCCTTCTCAGCCACCCTTCACATGTGCACACAATTTCTTTTGCGCTCACCCACTTTCACTCCCCAAGGCTTGCTAGTGGTGCTGCCTGGAGGCTCTCTCTGACCCTTTGGGACAAGTTGTCCCACTGAACAGAACTCATGAGGCCAGATGGAGAGCATGTGGGGGAGCTCAGCTGTTTGACCAATCGCCTCTTGGAGTAAGACAGACAAAAAGCATCCCTGCATCAGGGAGTGCCGTCCCCAGCTCTCTCCCCAGCCCATCACCCACACCCTGAGGGGATGGAGTCGGACCCTCCCGGGAGACACCTGAACCTTGCTCTCCTACTTCGCCTTTTCTCCAGCATGGGCACTGTTTGCATGCCCCCAGGTTTCAGGACTTGTCTTCCCCTTATGGCCCCCTGCAAGACTGCTAATTACCTGCATTCTTTGGAGAAAATTCATATCTCCTGGCGTGGTGGGCTTCTCCAGGGCTGGACAGCACTGCCACTGCCAAGAATCAGAGAAAGGTAAAGCCTCAGCATGGCTCAGGCACAGAAGATGCAGGAGGGTGGCACAGGTTCCCTCTAAGCCCATGCCCGATCCGTCAGTGAATCCCTTTGGACCTCAGGTCACAGGAGGGATCCCCCTCTGTTGTGCTTAGGGGGACTCAGGGCAAGCTCTGGGATGCAGGTATTGCAGGAGGCACATTCGATTTAAGAGTCGTATTTCCCATCGTCTGCTGAGGGTGGTTCAGATGGCCTCACCCCCAAAACGGCAAAGTTCTGAAATGCCTGTGAACAGGGTGCGGTGGGAGGTGAGCATCTCACTGCATCCACAGAGGGTAACGAGTGAGTGTCTCTCTGGCACACCGATGGCAGTAACCTCCACACCCCAGAGATGACAGGCATCCTCAGAGAGCCGTTGCTGGCTTCGTTTAGAACACTCGCTCTGTACTAATAGTTTGGCTGCTGACAAGATGTGCAGTAGTGGGCACCAGGGGAAGAGGCTGCAGACACACAGTGATTTTGATTCATGACACTGGATGACTGAAGGACAGCAATTACCTGGCACTGTTGATTGAACTGCCCCTGCTTTTTCGTCAGAGACTGGCACTGCGTGACTATCTCCTTCCTGAAATGCCTCCTTCTCCGCAGTCTCACGGTCCATCTCTTTAGAAAGAAAGCGGCTCAGTTTAATTAGAAGTAACCGTTCCTCGTCAGAAACGTGGTATCTTCAGGAGGCAATACTTCTCAAAATACATTAATAACGCTTAGAAACAAAGCCTGGGCATTTGGGGGTGCACCTAGTCACTAGTCCAAATGACGTGTCATTCATGGAGAAAAATTTAAGCGCTAGACACTTTCCAGTTTACCAGGAGACAGCAAATCCTGACCTGCTGAGATTGCAGGGGATTGCATGTGACCTTGTTCACATTCCACTTAGTGCATTTCTGGCAAACTGCAAGATGATGGTAAATTACTTCCCTCAGAGAAGACAGGAAGATGCTGTAACCAGTTCAGCTGGGGAAAGAGTCCTTCTGAGAAGCATTTCCCATCATACCAACTCCACCACATGGTAAGGGTAACAGACACTCATGGTGGAGAACCGCAAGCTCTTGCTACCACATTCTGGGCACTTTCACAAGTGGCAGTGAAGAGCCCACAGTCCCCCAAAACAAGAGGAAAACCACAACCAAGTTATCTAAAACACAAGTAGAAACAGACAGGCAGACCACCCGACACCGAATTCACAGCCCTTCGTTTTAGCTGCCTTCAAGTCAGGTGTCTGGCCTTCAGCTGGGTGTCCAGCTTTCGCCTGTCCCTGACCCCGAGGTGTCACCGAGAGTCCTCAGACATCAAGGAGAACAATGGGGTTAGACCAGGCTGTGAAGCCGGGGTGCTCCCATCCTGGCCAGGGGATGCCTGCAGCCCAGGCAAAGTCTGCCGGTCTCAGTGACCCCAAGCCCCCGGTGCATCCTGTCCACTGGCCAAGGGCCAGCGACTGGCAGGGTGCTGGCCCTCTCATGGCTTATCAGGAATCGGCTCCTCAGCCAAGTCCCTCACACGCTCAAGGTGTGAGCACCGCCAGTTCCTGCCAGCTGGATACCAACGTCTGCCCAGAACAGCTCTGGCCAGTAACACTATAACCGGGAAAGCAGCCGTCCCTGGGGCTCAGTTGAACCACAACTGGCAGCAGAGACTCTGCACCATCTTTACAGCTCACCAGCACCCGCAACGCGTGAAATTTGAGTGTCAGCACAGTGAGGCTCTGATCGATCCCTTCCTGCTGCGCAGGATTCATGTCCATACGTGCATCTGAAACCTCAGCTTCCCAAGTCTTCCGGTTATACCCACCACGTGCTGCTTTGTCCAATTCCTTCAGGATTTCCTCTAGGACTTCTGGTGACTGCTGGGAAGATCTTCCTATTTCAGCTTTAGCTTTAGACTTTGCTCTTTGAGGACCTGAACAGAAAGTATAAAGTTAAATTTCTCAAGAACAGCATACTGAAAACAAGTGCTTAGTCTGTGAAGTCAGTCAGGACTGACTACTCACCCCTGGGATGCCAGGTGAGCTCCAGCGCAGGACCCAGCCGAGAAACGGGAAAAGCCCTCCCTGTACCCACATCTGCAACCAAACACCCACAAGAAGGTCCCATCATACATTGTGATATACGCTGTCATACTGAATAGCACAACATATAAGGGGATCACAGAACAACATGGCACACACGAGGCAGGCCTATATTCTCACACCTGCAAGAGACATCTTGCTCACATTTGGGCTTTGAGCTGGCAGCTCTCAAAGGAAGTCAAAAGCCATGACGTACCCGTGCGATCTCCCTGCGTGTCAGCCCTGGAACCCGGCTGGGAAGCTGGATAGGCATTGCGTCCAGTCACGTCTGTAAACAAACAGAACAGAGAAGCTCCCGTGAAATATTTCAATAGACTTCTTCAGATGTGAACAACAATGAATGCAGTTCACACATAGGATTGCTCCATGGCACTCGTCTCTCCCTGCCACTCAGGAGCACTGCGCAGACCGTTACTGGGTGCCTGGACCATGCCGGTTTAAAACAAACCATGCACAGAGCTGCCGGCAGAAAGGACTCCCTGGAGCCCACACCAGCTCTAAACTCAACCCCAACAAGCCCACTGGCTTTGCAGCAGGCACTGGAAGCAGCGCAGGGTTGGAGAGGCTGGGAAAGAATGTTTTGCAAGGCAGAGCACACCAGGCCACATCACTGAGCCTGACCCATTCCCTCTCTGCTCTTCTGCATGTCTAAGCATCGGCCAAGAAAACATCAAGTTAAATTTCATATGAACGAATATTAAAACCTAAATGCCCGCTCATTCAAGTGACATACCTGTGGGGTTGCCCTGAGGCTCCCGGACAAGATCTGGCTGAGCAGTCAGATGGCCATCGGCTACAGGCACAGCTGTAATCAAGCATGTTTCCATTAGAGGCTGTGATCTACTTCTTTCTCAGTGACCTGCAGTCACTGGAGGGGGGTCAGGTAATGAATGACATGTCTGGGACCCAGACATGGGTGGAGGTTCCCAAAGCTGCAGAGGGCCTGGGGGACCTGGGTTCACCCAAGGAGAGCACTGCAGGGCTAGAGCAGGAATGCTCCTGTTTTTCTGAGCAGACATCTCCCAAGGACAGATGACCCTGAGGCTGAAAGTCAGGATTCAGCCAGGGAGCAGCAGAGCCAGGGCTCCGGGCACAGCTGTGGCCAGTGCGGGGAAGAAGTGCCCCTGCAGGCTATTACCTGGCCCCTGCGGTGCTGGTCTGGCCCCGACATGCAGGCCAGGGGAAGGCTGCCCTGGGGCAGCGCAGCACAGGGCCGCCTCTGGGGATGGTTCCTCACCCCGCGGTGCCGCTCTTGGCCCCACCATTCACCTGGAAAATGCCTCTGCAGCGGCTGCAGCCCCCTGCACCTCCCCACGGGACATCTACCTCCTGCTGCCCATGGAGCTGGCCACAGCTCACCCGGCCCATCCCGGCCCCGCTGCTCTCACAGCCCTGCCACACCACAACCCCAGCCCCGCCGTCACCCTGAGGTGTGGTGGGGGCTGCGCCACGCTGCCAGGGCTGGGTGCTGGCCCTCGCCTGCCCACCTACCTAATCCCCGTGCTTGCCACGGAGCAGCCCTGACATCCCAGGCTTGCAGGGACACCACAAAGAGGATAAGGAGGCAGGCGGGGGTCATGGCCCCCCACGCCTGCACCATGCCGCTGCTGCTGCTGCCGCTGCTGCTGCTGGCACTGCTGGAGCGGTGCCTGTGGCACAGCACCGCACATCATGGCATGGCACAGGGGGGCTCTGTGACCTCACAGTCTGGCGTTCCCACCGCGGCTACGGCCCTGGGGCACTGCCCCTCCCCGACATGTGTTGAGTTTTTGGATTTAGATGAAATTAAGACCCCTTCACCATTCTAGCTGTCTGCACATCAGCACGCTCCCTGCCATCCTCAGGCGCTTTTGGCTACAGCTGCTTCTGTGCTTGCTGTTTGGCCACTGCTCTTCTGTGGATTTCTCTCTGCCTCGGAGTCTGAGGACAATTATGTGGGATCCTCTGGGCTGAGGGGAGGGGAAAAAAGAAATCCATATTATTTCCTATATGTAAATGCTACTGAGGCTACGGGCTGGCCAGACTTGTATGGAAAGCTTTAAACTAGATTTAGTGGGGGAGGAGGAGGAGGAAAAGGAAGAACAGGAGGAGGACTAAAAGATCTTTCCTTTCCCACAGTGTTGCATATCTGGGTACTGATACAGCATCACTTGCCATCTAGCCAGTGAGAAGAAGTCCAATTCCTCTAAGCGGCTGCAGGTTGGTACCCACCAGCATTGGGTACGTGATGCAGATAGTGATTCAGCAGCCTGCTGAATGAATGTGAATTGATTTTCACAATCTTTTGGTAAAAAACAAGCAAAATAAGCTTAGCGAGTCAGGAGGTAAACTCAAGCATTGATTTCATGTACAAGCAAGAAACTGGTAACTATGGGGAAATGATGTTCAAGGATACAGATAAGACGGTGGAAAACACAGCTTCAAGAAGTCATTCATCTTACTGTCTTCACTAACAACCCTAGAGTCCAGCATTATGGGGCCCATCTCTGCAACAGGGGCTATTTCCAATTTGAGCTGCTCTTCAATAGCAAATGGGAGGCTATAAATTGCTTCCCACAGGTGGAACTGCACCATCAGAAATCCTGCTGTGTGACTGCCAGTAAAGTGACTTCTAAAGCTGGAGGTAGGAATCCAATTCCAGTTAAAATAAAATAAATAAATCTTATCACTACCGCAATTCTTGATGTCCTCTGTTCATACCTGGAATGTTTTATGTACCTACATCTCTTAACCACACTAGAGAACACGCTGAGGTAGGAAGGGTTGCAGATGTAGCTCATCGAGTCTAAACCACAGCTGCCTTTAAGGACGTATGGCCTCTCTGTAGCATTCATAGTGCAAAACAATCCCTAGTGTCACACTGATGCAGCCTGCTTTAATTTTGAGTGCAACAAGCCCTCAAATCCCAGATTTGTGGTTTCATGAGCACAATTCTGCTGGACCAGCCCATTCAAGAGAAAACAGACTGCCTAGCAAGTATCAGAAGTTCCCAGGAAAGGATTAATCTGAGAACTTGAGAAGCCATCTGACCTGGAAGGGAAAGTCCCTGAATCGGATGGGACAAAGACAGGCAACAGGACATTCTCTAGTCTCACGAGGCCGAGCTGTGTGCTGAAGAAGGGGCACTGTGACATGAGCTTCTGGTGGAGTCCTTGGTACTACAGGAGTGGCCCCCCCAGATCTCAGTTCAGGGATTTACTCAGTTTCAACCCCACCACGCCTCATATCAGCAACGGGAAGACAGTGGATCTCAAGTAAAGGCAATGGGCTCTCGCCCCAATCCAGATCCACAGTGGTCCGTCTTCTACATAGCCTGTGCAGGCCCATCCCTGGGAGCCTGGACTTCTCTGGCCCAAGGCTCAGCCTGTAGCTCTTTCTCGAGAAAGCAGTCCCAGCACCTCTCGTCATCATTCTTCACAGGCGCCAGTTCCACAGTCGACATCGGGCAGAGCGACGCCTAGAACAAAACTTCCTGGGGAGGATGCTGCCTTCAGACTTCTCCCTTTCTTGGAGGCTGATGTACCTCGACTGAACAACAGGGATAAGCCAAAAAGTAGTCAGTGTCCTTGCGCTAACAAAATCACACAAGAGCCCAAAGCCGGATGCCTTTCCTGCTCTCAGTCCCACCTGTTCAACAGCTCAAAATCTTCCCAAAGCAGACAAATCAGCCTACCAGATAAAGCATGAAGCCACACACCAGCCAACAGCATTGACGCCACACCAACCAAAGGCACAGGCAGAACCAAGCAAGAAACTCACCGGCAACCTTTGCACCAAGTTTGAGCTAGAAGCACGGAGCTAGCACAGGGCTACAGCAACCACCACTGCCAAACACGGACGAAACTGTCAATGACACTGCATTTTTACATGTGTCCTGATGAGACGCTTCTGCCTTTCACTCCTACACTGCATTCTTTAGTACTGGAATAGGCACCTGGTTAATCTTCTACTTAACAGGTTGCTAGCTTATTCAGCTATCCAAAACAGAGGGAGTGAGAGAGTGTCCTGGGCTCAGCTGCGATAGACTTAATTCTCACAGGACAGACAGAAAGGGGGAAATGCAGATGAACTAAACTACAAAATAGTATCATTGACTACAAAGCAAAAGACCCAGAGACCAGCTGTTGCTTTTACAGGGACAAAAGCAGATGCAGGAAGAAGTACATGGAAGTGTTTGCAGGTGAAAACCTAGCACAGGACTAAAGATTCATGATCTTACCCAGCGTTGCTAGAAGGCAAAGGATGCTATCAGAGCTACTCTGACGTGTGACAAGACATTTAATAAATTCAAGCTGCTCTTTCCATCCAGCTTAAAAACGTTAACTTACATCCCTCTCTTGTTTCTGAACATCCAGATACCAAACTATCACCACAAGCCTCATTCACCAGACATTTTCTGACAAACTGCTTTGTGACAAAAAGCAACAAGACGATTCAACAGGAGCACAGGCTGTGTGAATTCAGTGCTTCCCAGCAACCTCCTACAGAGCAGAAACTAAGGTGATCCCAAGGAAAGTTAGAGACCCTGCGAAGTGATGCAAGTGCCACAGCAAATCCACCGGCAGAAAACCTCTTCAGTTTCAGTTGGACTTGGGAAGGGATTTCCTAAAGCCTCTTTCACATAAACCACCGGAACAGTAAAAAAAAAAAAAACAGCCAGAAGAAACATACACAAACCAAAGGCCCCTATCCAAACCCTGAAAAGGCAAACAAGATAAAAAAGGAATCTCAAAAAAAAAAAAAAAAAAAAAAGACCACCCAGGACACAAGACAAGGCAAAAATAACATAACTCCAAGAACCCAGCGCCAACAAACCCACAGCCAATCCGTAACAGTAACATGCTTTAATCCTAACCTGCCTAAACTCTGACATCCTGTAATCCTGCCATCCCATAGCCCTAGCACACTGCAATGCTAGCATACCATAACCCGAGCTCATTGTAGCCCTAAGATATCACAAACGGAACACAAACTCCCTGGACATCTCCGCCAGAGCCTGCAGGTGGCCCCAGATCTCAGACAGCACAACTTTGAAGTGGGAGTGGGACAGAGCCCCCAGGACATCACCAGCATCCATCTTCACATCATCTGTCACACTCTGAAAAAGTGCCTGGCTTAAATGCTCCATGGGAGGAAGGCACTCGGAGGCGCTGAACCAGCCAACCATGGCCACGGGGCTTCAGCTCATCATTTCTGTGTCAGAGCCAGCAGGCAGATGACCCCGTCCTCCCTGCGAGACGCCTCAGGGCAGCCGTACCCAGCTCCAGGGGGCTAGATACAGCCTCGGCTCTAGGGGGAGATGCTGCCTGGGACCACAATCTCTCACGGGGGCACTGGGAAACCCTCCTCAGACCTGGATGCCTGAGAAACATCTCTGCACTGCTCCGTATCTCACAAAACCAGGGGCAGAAGGAGGCTCTTTGCTGGCCTCCGAGAGAACCAGCTCGCCTGGGCTCCTCTGTGGCCAACAGGTGCCTTTGCTGTCAGGCGGCTCTCAGCGTTGCTCTGCAATCGGCTCTCACCTCCCTGAACAACGCTCTCCAGCACACGGTACATCTCCACTGCATCTCCCTGGGGACAAAGATCAAAAGGGAGGGATGGGGTTTGCTTTGCCCCCATTCCCACGCTGCCACAAGAGAAACCTGCCACCCCCTAAATCAGCTCTGGCATGTGGACACCAGGCATGAGCTGCAGACGTGGACGGCAGTAGGGCTGTGGGGAGCAGACAGGCTGTTCTGGGGTGCCCGCAGCACTGGCAGAAAGCAGAACTGGAGACAACAGGGGGAAGCCCAGGGCAGCCAGCAGCTGGCGGTGGGGCCCGGCAGGATGCAGCGCCTGCGGAAATGCCCGGCTCCTTGAGCCTCAGCCCCAGGGCTGCAGCACAGGGCTGGCACTGCCTGCAGCTTCGCTGGGAAAAATCAGGCAGGGGTGACCCTGAAAACCCACACAGGTACCCAGGCCCAGGATTTGACAACCTGTTCCTTTGCCCATCGCCACCACGGGATCCAGAAAGCAGTGCCACTGGCCCCGGCATGGTCCTGAGCCATCTCCCAATGGGCGAACCTTTAACCCAGCCTAAAAAGAGGAAAAATTGACCAGAATTCAGCTGTGCTCAAGTTTTTGCAGGCAGCATGGTTTTTTGAGCTACCTGGTGCTGCTGTGCCTGGGGAACACTCCAGAAACAGGGCGGCTGCCTGTACCTGCAGGCAGGCGATGGAGCGTGTGCAGCAGGAGCGAGTGGTGGTTGGTGCGGCTGTTGAATGGGTTCAGGCTTTATAAGTGTGACCAGACTGGTACGCCTGGTTCCTTTTTCCTTGCAGTTTGTATTTAGAGCTTAAATAGTATTCTTTTTAAAAGCAAGAACATCAAGCAAAAAAACCCAACCCAAAACCAGATGGGTGAATTTCCCCCCACACACCCCCAGCTGTCCTTTTTTGCCCTTAGTCCTGGCCACTATGCAAGGCAATGCTCATCACCAATATTAGGGCACAGGACTGGGCCCAGGGCAGGGCTTTGGCAGGCAGCGCATTCCTCGAGGCTCCCAGTGATGCAGTTCCTGAGGAGTGCTCAACAAACGGGGGCAGTTGCCCAGAATTGCCATTTTTTGGTCTCTCCCCATCGCGCTCTGTCTGGCTCCCTGCCCCCACTTTTTATTTCCTCCCTTTCTCCACTATTTGCTTCTTTTTCTTTCTTTCTGTCTCACTCCCTGCCTGTATTTCCTCATTCCTCCCTCTCCTGCAGTCTGTCTCCTCATTCCTGCCTGTATCCCCTGCTCAGCTGGCCGGGCCTTCTCTCTTCTCTCTGGGCCTCCGTCCTGCTCCCCATCCCCTTCTGCTCCTCCGCCGTCTCCATCCTGCAGGCCACCCCTGTTCTGTCCTTCTGCCCCTCCTTGCCCTGATCCGCATCCCTCTGTTTCTCAGTCTCTCTGGGCGTTTCCCGTCCTTCCCTTGCTCTGTGTCCCCGCCTCTCCCTTTCTTTCCCTCTTCCCTGCCTTTCTGCTCTCACCCTTCCCCTCCGCCCCTCTCTCCTGCTCCCTGTCCCACCTCTGTCCGCCGCTCTGTCCCCCCTTCTCCTTCTCTTTCTCTCTTTCGCTTTCTTCTCCTTCTCCTCCTCGTTCTCTTTCTCCTCCTCCTTTTCCTCATCGTCGTCTACGTCCTCCCCAGCGCAGGCGGCCATGGGGCGTGCGGGGGGCGGGGCCGTGCCGGGGATGGGGTCCCTGCAGGGTCAGGCAGCAGGAAAAAGTACCCCGGGGCATGCTGGGAGCTGTAGGCCTGGGGCACGGGGCTGCCGGGGGACCCTGCTGGTTCCCGGGGCATGCTGGGAGCTGTAGGCCTGGGGCACGGGGCTGCCGGGCGGCCATGTTGGTCTCCGCAGTCTCTGCTCCAGCTGCGGCCTGGCTGAGGTGAGGGCTGGGGCTGCCCGTGAGGCGAGCGAGGCCCTTGGGCGGGCGTGGGGGTGTCTCCTGCTTGCTGGCTGCCCGGAGGGGGCTCCAAGGTGGAGCCGGGCCCGGCTGAGGGAAGGAGAGAAGGGACAGGGTGAGGGGGGGTCGCAGTCCTGGGTTTGCGGATTTCACACAGACGGCCTGTTCAGAAAACACAGCTTCTGTGTGGGTCAGCGGTCCCTGCAGAGCTTTATTATGTGTAGCTGTTTTTATAAATACACAGCGGGCTCACACGGTGCTGTGCTTCTTGTAAACTGAATCGCTTTTATCCCGGCTACAGTCTGGAGGGAGCGAGTGCCAGCTGGTAGATTAAGACGGAGATGAAAGCAAGCGATACGCTTGCGGTGGTGATCCTGCCACAAGGAGTGCTGCTTCTCGATCAGGGAAGACACTGCAGTGACTCTGTAAGAGGACAAGGTTGTCAGTGCTATTTTTCTCTATGTGACACCCAAGGGATTTTTTCCCTCTGCGTGTGTTTCTGTGCAGGCATGTGCATGAAACATAGGTGTTTCTCTGTGCTGTAACGGGGACTGACGACAGCTGGGTGGGTGGCAGGGTGTGCAACCGCAGCAGAAACTTCCTGCAGCTGCCCTGCCATGTGCTTCAGGATAAAACAGCTCATCTGGTTGTTTGCTGTCGTTGAGAGCTACTGAGGGCATGGGAAGGTGTTGGGTTCTTCCTCCCCGCAGTCAGCGCTGGTCCTTGCTGGGTAGCCTCCCACAGCAGCCAGTGCTGTGCTCCCCTCTCAGTTGTTAGGCAAACACCCGCAGCAGGAAAGCGTGGCATGTTCCTCTGATTCATGCATTCTCCACCTTGCACAGCAACACGCTTGAAATGTGCTCTTTTAATTGCTGCTAACATTCAAAAATCTTGTCTTGGTCTGGTCAGCAAGGTATTTGGAAAACATCACGGTTGCATTTTGAGAATAAAATAGGTTCCTGTCCTTCCCCCTGCCCCCGAAACCGTGTGGGATCCAGACCTTCTCCCCCTACCCCCCTATGTGTAGCCTGGCTTTGTTCATTTTGCTGCCTCATACCAAGAATATAGCAAACAACTGAGATGTGTGCCGTGTGCTGCAGGCCAAAGAGCATTTTAAATGTCCCCAGTTTCTTTCATGCAGCTGTGCAGCATGGTACATTTTGGAAGGCACACTGGGATGATGTATCAGAAGTTGCTGAAAATGAGGTGATACTGGTAGTGGTTTGTTTCCAGTGCCTGGTTTGGGAAAGAATATCCTCAAATAGTCTAAGGTACAGATCTATTAGAGGAAAAGGAGTGCAAGGTAAGGAGCATCATGCTGCATTTATTGCTAAGTGTCTGCTTTCCTTTCATTCAAACTAGAAAGTAAGCAAAGATTGGACCTGCAAAAGAATTTGTTTCCCAGAGTGAGCATTCAAGCACTGGGGAGCAGTTTGCAGGATCAGAACTTCAGCCTGCTCTGGGTGATAAACCCTCAGGAGAGGAAAGAGAATCCCCACTTTTTGAAATGCAGCTCTACGTACCTTAATAGTTCTTCTTGTTAGATTGTGTTGGCGGTCAGACTCTAAGCACGTGACTAAACTGTTAAAAAAATCAAGATATTTAAGGATTATTTGCTGTATTCAATGCTCTTACAAGCAGTGCACTCTATTGCCCTGTGGATAGTATAACGTCATGACTGGCAATTTTCCGTTTTTAGTACAAGGATGCATGTATGAAGGCAAATTGAGGGTACAGCTGGTGCCGCACAGCAAACCAACCTGCGAAAACCCAGGCATCCACTGTTACAAACAGGAAGAAGCTATGGGCCTTTGCTTCGGACTCTGCAAAGGCTTTACCAGGCCCGAGGAAAGTGACAAGAAGTGACAAAATGCCACCGCGTAACTTTGGGGTGGCAGGTGAGATTTCCATCCATTTTCCTCAAACGTAGCAGCCTCGTTTTGTTTGCAGATGTGGTGTTGAAATCAAACTGCAAGACTGGTTTCCTTTACTGCACCTGGTACTGTAGTGCAAATACCTTTCATGTCCCAAATTGAGTTGCCAAGACTCTAGTTAAACCTTGCATAACAGCCTCAGATCTTCCTAAGTGCATGATTGCTTTCAAGAGTCGAGTCCAGACGTGTGACATATCATAAGCCATACCCGGTTTGGGGTCCAGATTTGATTGATGTTTAGTTCAGGCTTATCTGCTGTTAGAGATTTTCATTTTCTAGTCAGGAAGGGAAATGCTGATTGTGTGCATTCTTTTTGTCTTTCATAGAGTGTTGTACTATGTTTAGTAATTTGCTGTTGACAGAAATAATTTATGGTTGTCTATGAAGTTGGAGGTGCTAACGTTCTTGTGCATGAATGTATCAGTGGAGCTAACTTCCTGTATTTAAATCAAGAGAAGCGTAATGATAGCTTGGAGGGGTGGGGTTTCACCATTTTAAACATAAAAAAAAATAATTAAAAAAAAAACCATGAAGAAATGGATTGCCTGAGCTGGGAAAAGGCAGATAATCTCAAACTGATATCCACAAATGCAGAACTGTAGCAATCATGGAAGTAGAAACATTAATGTTAAATACTGGCAGCTTAAGAGCTTAACAGTCAAGGTAGAAACTAATTTTTACCCCAGCACCCTTTTTTCCCTTTTTTTCCCTTCCCCCCCCCCTTTTTTTTCTTTTGCATTTTGATGTTTCTGATTTTATGAATACTGCTTTCAGTATTTGAAACTTTGTCATAGCCTATCTAGGTTATGACAAGTGTGTGGCAGATAGGACTTTCCTGCTTAGAGAGATCGTGAGCTGGAGAGTGGGAAATGGTTTTATGGAACAAGTATAAAAGGAGAAGAAGGAATAAAAAGGCTTGTATGCCTTTTTGCCAGTTGAGTGGTATGAAAATTCCTGTAATGAAATTTCTTCTGGCTATGAAGGAACTGTGAATTGGGATCAAAAGAATGTGTTTCCTGCTACGTCGTTCTGATATACGGGAGACCAGTTCTAAAAATCTCAAGCCCCTTCATCCCGTTCTGGTTTTGCTCTCAGAGGAGTCACTTTTATGCTCCTTCAGGTTTATTGACTTAACGGAGAGAACAAGGAGTAGGTGTTGGTCTACCTGGCTGCTGTCCCCCACTGCTCCTGCCGGGATATCCAACTGTAGAGCTTCTGAGTACAGAGAGATCTTGAATCAACACCTATCAGAGCAGAGGACAGAGAACTTAAAGAGTTAATGAGAAACTGATCTAATCCGTTGTTTTATCTATGGAGCCATTAATTTCTGAAGAAGGCTCTCTTTTGTGCTACATGTGATTTTGAAAATTTATTTATTTGTTTGTTTGTTTGTTTTCTGCTGGCTGAGTCAGTGAGCATAGTAATTCACAGGGGTCTCACTCCAGTCCTCGTGCAAGCGAAGGCTGCTTGTTTCATGAGTATAACGATAACCTATAAAATAACGACAGCCTCTGACAGAGATGTTAGCAGCAGCATCTAAACCATGGCGAGTCTGCCATGCCAAGTGGATTACTGTTTTGTCAGCTATATTCCAATTTGTGGTAAATCTGTGTTGTTGTATTTCTCTCCCCTCGACTTCATGTGAGAGCTCGATTCAGCTCTGACTCGTCTAGCCAGTGCAGCGTCTTTCAAAAGCCAGGCTGCATGCTAACTGGTGAACTCAAATGTAGGTGAGCACCTGTAGAAATGCCACTGACTGTCCCACATCTTCAAGGCTGATAGCTTGCTTTGGACAAGGATTATAAGATTCCAGAACAATTCCAGGAAATCCGTTTACTTGTTGGTAGCTGTTAATCCTGTCTTGATTGCTTTTTACATACTAGATTTCATTTTGGAAAATGTAATATAGAGACAGTAAGATCTTTCTTTTTCTGAAGTCCCCAACAGGCCATACCTCTCCTTTATTTTTGGCATCCCGACAGTAAACCACTGCATGTTTTAGGTTTTGCATATTGACCTACCATTGTGTCAAGCATGTGAGGTGTGGCACCAGTGTTGGGCTTCTGACCTGCAGACCCACTAGTGGTGTCCTTGCTCATCCAGCTGGGAAGTTGTAATGGAGCGTGTTTTTCTCACGACACGGCTCACCTGCAAAGACAACTGCTATTTGCAGGGGAACGTGACCATTGCAGTGCCTACCGTCACAGCTACAGAGCTAAGTGGGCAACAGCTTTCCTATACAGATGTGCAAGATGCCCGATACTTCCACATTTCTGAACTGGGAGAAAACCAGCTGGGCCAAAAAGCTTTTTAGTGAAGTGAAGGGTGGAAAAAAGGCACTTCCCAGCCTAGCCAATATCCTGATAGAGATGCAATTTTTGTTTTTAGAAAGAAGCTTCATTCTGCACCCAGGTGAAAGGTAGTTGAAACTGGTACCTGCTGGCCTTCTTTCTGCTTAGTTCTTCCTCAGTTCTTTCTTTCCTCTGATTGAAAAATTGCAAGGATGAACAAGCCAGCCTGCTGAGTTTCTAACCGGACCAATACTAACAAAGAATGTCATTCCCAAATAGTAAGATAGTTGTAAGCTTCATCAATGGTAAAAGCTGTTGACAAAGTCATGAATCATCTCCCATTCTGCAAGTCCCACTCTTGACTATTTTCTCACTACTGTTGGTTTAACTGTAAACTGCTTCAGAACAGCACTTAAAATTTGTAACTTTTCATACCAGTAAGTTCTTGGTGCCGTGAGTGAAATGTTGTGCTGAGAAGGCACTATAGGCATATGGAAATGTTTGTGTCTCTACATTTTGTCTTCCCTTAGATGGAGTTATCTTGTAATTCGAAGCCATAGTGGAAGGATTTTTTGTTGTATTATGATCAGACATCTAAGTGCCAACCCTCTGCTACAGCTGCAGAATAAGTAGTGGCGTTGCTTCAGCACCAGTTTAAACTTTCACTTTCCACTTAGCTGTCATTTTTTTTCCTTCCTTTTCATTTTTATATTTAAATAAACAGTTTAAGTGTTTGCTTGCTTGGGGAGAAAAGAGTGCTACCCTTGTCCTGTTGTGATAAACTACGCAGCTGAAGGGCAGCAAGCTGAGACCCCCAAGAAGATATGTAGAAGAGGGGGAAGAAGGGGGCCTACAAGAAAGCCGGAGAGGGACTTTTGACAAGGGCGTGTAGTGATAGGACAAGGGGTAATAGCTTTAAACTGGAAGAGGGTAGGTTTAGGTTAGAGGTAAGGAAGAAATTCTTCCCTCCAAGGGTGGTGAGGCACCGGGGCAGGTTGCGCCGAGAAGTTGTGGATGCCGCCTCCCTGGAAGCATTCAAGGCCAGGTTGGATGGGGCTTTGCTCAACCTGGTCTAGTGGAAGGTGTCCCTGTCCATGGCAGGGGGGTTGGACCTAGATGCCCTTTAAGGTGTCTTCCAACCCAACCCATTCCATGATCCCATGATGCCATGATTCTCTTCTATGTTCCTCAGCTGGCCAAAACTGAGGAGGGGGAAGAAGAACTACAGGTAGCTTAAAGGGAAGCACAGGAGAGCGAGCAGCTGGGAGCCAACAGCATGATGTGGGCATAAGAAGGTGCTACACTGCAGTGTGTCAGGCCAAGTCTTTTCAGGACCTGTAGAGAAGAGTTAATGCCATTGAACAGAGCACAGCTCATCTGACGTGGCTGCCCTGCTGGTCCTTCATGTACAAGAAAGATGACCTCCCCCTGGAATAACTGGGAGAAGAGAGCTGCAGGGATTGCTGGGACATGGGCGATGGACATGCGTGATGACATCAGGAGTTCTTGATTTGCTTAGGCTAGAAAAAACAAGTGGAAGAAGAGTGGGGTGACTCCTGTAAATGCAGGAGAGGGAAATACCATTTAGGCAGAACAGTTTTTAAGCTTAAAGCTGTGGGCAGCAGAAAACATGTGTAGCACCTGTTCCTGAGTAAAATTAAGCTGGAAGAAAACTGGAAGAAAACTGTACATGCTTAGAAGATTTGTGTTCTGCAACAGCCTTCCGATGGAAGGAAAGCAAGCAGAAAGCAACCAGTCAACCCCTTATGGCTTAACAGGGAGTTCAGTAAGTTTATGATGGGCCTGGAGACCTCTTCCAATCCCTCCTTCTTCCAAATCAACTGCCTCTTCAGGCATTGTCTTTCAAGGTATGTGTTGCCTTTTCACATTTTAATTGCCCTGATGTCCTCTTGTTTGAAGGACTGAACTGTTGCTGATCAAGCCTTTTGGTGGCAAAAAGGGCTCTGCTGACAGGATCGCTGCTCTTGTGAATTGTGCTTAGGTACTTGCTGATCCTTCCCATTTTCTGTCTCCATTTCTTCAGTCACTTCTTGTTGCTAGATCCTACACTTGTGATAGTACCTTGTCTCTTTGTAGATGCTTAATACCTTTTGTTCCCCTTTTTATTTAAAAGTAAGAAGTTTAAAAACAAAAAAACAACCACAACCCCCCCCCTCCCAACTTCTACATATTCATCACAGTAACGGAAAAATTTATTCCGGTTGAACATTGGGTTTGAAGCCAGGTGCTCTTTAGGCTGTATTCTTAAGATAATGAGCCACTCTTCTATCCCTGAGATAGCCGATGAGCTTGGTTTATTCCCCTTGCTTTCCTCTGCTTCTGTTTACTGGTGGTTTCAGATCGTATTGAAAAAACCTACGCTGTGTGTGTTAGCGTGAGATGCAGTCTGAGGGAGAAGTTTTGGCGGCATCTGTGGTATTGAATTAAACAGCACCAGCGAGTGTTCCCGTGAACTGGACCTTGATCATCTGTAGTGCTAAATTGTTTGGAGGTTTACAGGTACAGGTTTGGCCCCTGTCAGCTGAAAAGCTCAACAACTTCCTTGGCACCGCTCACGAGTAGGAGTGGGCCAGGGGATTTCCCAGTGGGCACTTTGGATGCAGCTATTCTGCCTCCAAATTTTGCATAACAAAGTGCAACCAAATGGCCAAGGGCAATTGTGCCAGTTGGCCTCCATTCCAGGGAATAGTCCCAGGCACATGTAGTTTATTGTTGTAGAGAGAGGTTTTGTGTAGTTCAGTGAAAGGAAATTGGAAAACGTGAGTGCATGCTTAGTGAGCCCTGGGGAAAGTTACTTACCTTTGGTGTCTCATCATTGCTGAAGTTGGTGTCTCAGCAATACAGCAAGAGTAACGCTGCCCTGTTGTCCCGCTGTGGCTGTTGAGCGAGACATTTGGGCCACAGACTGTCTCCCTCTCTCTAGATGACACGCTGTTAAATTGCGTCCCTGCATTGCTTCCAAGGCACTCCTCCAAAACCAGACAATTAGTCTTCATGATGATGAAGAGCAACCACTGTTCTGAGTGGAAAAGGCACTCCGTGAGTACTGCAGTGCCAGTGTTCATTGCTTTCACTTCTTGTTGTCGTTTTCCGAGCTGCTGAGGTGCAGGAAGGCTAGATGCAAGAAGCTGTCAGCATCAAATACTTGGAGAAAAGACATTTCTATCTCCCTTTTACTTTCCTCAATTATATTTTGTATTGGCAGGACAAGAAGTAGGCAGGCAGCTTGCCTGCCCAGTGCCTGCACGCTTCTGGCGCGGAGGAACAAGCGCTTCATGCTTCAGAGCTGTCAGGCTGGCCCTTTTCACCACTAAATGCAGCTCTAAATTAAAGCTACGTGAAAATGGAAATTTTGCTTCAGAGCTTGATCATGCCATTTTGTTCCATCCTTTTACTTGTTCAGTGGCTAGGGAAAGGAACCACTCCCTTGGTAGAAGCATCCATGCAGTTAGAGACATAGGTGATATTAGAGCATCTTTGTGTATATTTATGCATGAGATGATTACGGTTGCTGTTTTAAAGGTATCCATCTCTGTAGTACCTCAAGCCTTTGGCAGTAAAATTGTAAAGCCATGCAACGGGGTGAGAAGCAGACAAATCCAATTCAATCCTTCAGACAGCTTTGAAAGCCTCTCCCAGAGGGTACAGAAATGGTTATTTGTGATTCTCTTGAATTGCCTTTTATGGCAGCTTGCTTAGAGTGTTTGTGACAAGTAGTCTTCTGGGGGTTTAACGCTGCAAATGGTAGGTTCTTTAAAGAAGCAAATGAATCAACTGAAGACTTGGTTTTACTCTTTTAAACAGATCTGACAGAAAATGGGAGGCCTGAGTATGCTGCTTTTAGCAGGGGAACATGCCCTGACTGCACAAGAGGTAAGGAACTCTCTTCTCTCCCTTACCACGAGACCTCAGTTTAAAGAGAGCTCTGAGGAGGAATATTTGACCAATGGGAAATGCAATTTAAGGTGCATACCTCAGGTGGGAATGTAAGTGTGAGCCCTGTGATAGGAGTCTTGTATCCCAACCATGAACGTAGAGGTTGGGCCCAGGTTTTATATCAGTTCAGTATTAACTCTGCTGAGTGAGTATTTGATCAGAGCAGGCAAGTGTGCCCCCTGAGAGGACGTTGTCACAGGTGGAAGGCTTGAAATGCAGTGACTGTGTTAACAGAGAGGTGGTTTGCAAACTCTTTTGGGCAAGGATTTCATCTGCTTGTGTAAAGCCTCACACAACTGTGGCCTTGGCACCAACAGCAAAATAGATACCTGATACTTTCCCTACAGTCAGTGTCATTACGTGTGCATTCTGAAGCCATGCAAGTGCTAACAAGCAATCAAAGTGTTGGCAGGATGTTCCCATTCCCTAAGTCTTTAGGTCTAAAAAAAAAAGTTTGTAGTTCAGTTGCCATCACAAACAATTTGGTTTTACAAAGGATTCTAGTAAATAAAAGTGTTCCTGCATGTCTCCAGTAGTGCAGAGACCTCTGGTCTTTCTTTAGACAGGTTAATATTTATGATCTATTTTTTGGGCCAACTTGGAAAATTGTTCAAAAGGTGGTTAGTATGTTGGGTAAAATAGGTAGTCGCTGCTGTAAATCTCTAGCCTGGAAAGAAGAGCTGTGGAAGCGAGGATGTGTTTGGTTGGTTTTTTTTCTTCTTTTTTCTTTTTTTGTTGTTATTGGGAGGAGAAGCAATAGTTAAGTCTCTTGGTCTTACTGGATGTGTGTTTGGCAGGTGCGAACAGATGGTGACGACTGCTTTGTTGAGAAGAAACAAGAGTACCTCTTGGATTTACTTAGCTAAAGTCTCATCTGTTATTAAACAAAGAAAATTTTTCTGGAGAATGGAAGCAATAAAATTGCTTGTTTAACCACCTTAAAACCAAAATGAAGCCAAAACCCCTAAACTGTTCCCTTTCATCTGCTTTTCTGAGGTTTTTCCCTAAGTGATTTAATCAAAAAAGTAATCGGATGCAGCATGCAGCAAGGTAGAACTTTCCTTGCTAATCCAACAGGTTATTAGTATTTAAGAAAAATGCATGCCTGAGCATGGTTTTGCTGTGTTCTCTCCTACTCTCTCAGAGCAGGCTTACGGGCAACCCCTTCTATTTATTTCTGTGCTGAATAGAAGGTTTGAATCCAAACCTTTTGGTCCGAATGCCTTGAAGTTGGGAGTGTGAGAGCTCGTCAGTAGCTTCTCTTCCAACCTGCCCTTAGGTGAAGCTGTACTCTTCCCGGGTAAAGCCATTACGTAAAATAGATGGACATTTTTGATGTTTGCCTATATGCTGAAATTATTCGATGTCTGTGTTGAAGTGAAATGCCTGTTCTCGGGGGGTGGCGGGAAGTGGCAAAGTACCATGGCACATGCTTCTTAGGCAAACTAGAATGTAAGACAGTAGATAAAATGCTGACCTGCATTGTAAAGAAGGTAGTAACTTGATTGTAATGATCTCCAAGTTAAACCTCTATGTAAGAAGGGGCTCTTTGTGGTTACGCTCCTGCAGGTTCTGATGATTCGGGCTGGACCTAGCAGATGGTGTTAAGCCAGGGAATGAGATCTGTAATTTCCCTGAGAGCTGATTGATCAGCCGTCTTCTTACTTTGGACATTTGGCCAGCAACTTTGGCAGAATGAATCCGAAGTTTGTATCTCTCGCAGTTTGGTTTTTTGACTGTGAAGAGATTTTTTTTTTTTAAATTTTTTTTTTAAGTGAAATGTTGGCTGCCTCTCTTTCTGTTAGGACTGCATGGATCTTGCTTGAATTTTGTTAGGAGCTGCCATTCTCTTGTCAAACTGAATTCTTTACTCCTTCCTCGCATTTTGCATGAGGAGGCAAGATGTGCCTGCATGTTCTCAGGTTACACTTCAATGTGAGGGTGTTTTTCTGCCTCTTTTCTGCCCTTCATATTGCACTGAAACAATCATTAAGAGCTGAGAATGCATTACGGTAGAAAAAGTTGAGGCCCTCTTCCTGCAAAGCGCCGTTGTCGCGTCCCAAAGTTGGAGCGACTCAGGTTCGTGGATTTCCTTTGTCAGAATTAAGGTGAAACGACACCAGGGGAGTTCAAACAACAATCAACATTTATTCAACCTAGCTAACCTGCCCAAGTACACGTGAACTTATCAATATGAACCTTGCAACATGTCATTAAGCCGCTGTTTGAGAAGAGAAGGAAGGTGTAGAAAAAGAAATGGAAAGAGGAACAGGAAATATATCAGAAGGAGAGCCCTCCCGTTGAGTCACGAGGTTCAGAGCAGACCCCCTTGCTTTCTGGACTGCTTCTCAACGAGGAGCCCAGGGGCGGCTATATCCACTCCTAGTCTCAGACTTGGTCAACGGTTTATGTTTCAAAGGATGAGGTGTAGGGACTGTGGAAAAGAGAGAAGGAAAAGAGGGAGAGAGAGAAGGAGAAAGAAAGAAAGAAAAAGAAAGAAAGAGAGAAGAGAGGGGTTTCACCAGTCCTGGGTCCAGTGTTGGTCCAGCCAGCGTAGAGATCCAGTTCCGGAGGGCGCGCACTGGGAACTCATTCTCCCTTCTTTTATAGTGTGTTAGTCGATGGTCTCGACATGCGCAGTCCCATTCCTGGGGTTTACTGGAATCGGTCGGTGATCTTGGGGGGCAGGGGGGGTTCATTGTGGAGTTGCCTCTCTGTTTCTGCTGGCATGACCACTTAAGATAGAAGCACAATCCCATCTTCCGTGGGGCCTCCTCCTCCAGGCACGTATGCTGTGCTTCTTCTCCTGGTCACTTAAGATAAGGAATTGTGGCTTTGGAGAAGTGCGGTCCCACCCTCCATGGGGCCCTCTCCTCTGTCCACATTGTCCCGTTCACAAAACTCCAGCATTTTTCTCCACCAAAGTTCTTTAAGGAATGTTTGAGACATTGACTATAATTTGTCAGACCGTCACAGCCGTGTACAAGATCACCTAAGTCCAGTGGGGTCCTGAGTAGGTTCCCTGAACTATCTCAAAGCAAAACTAGGATTTTGAATTATTCTAGTTCAAAATTAAAATTCTTATTAATGCATGTTGAAGTATTATTTACCATGTTTTAAATAGCTTGCGGTAAAATGGATGTTCTGGATTTGGGGATTTTTCGTAATGAATCTTCTTGACAATTGAAAAGGAAGCCGTTCAAATAATCGTGTTCCAAAGCAACATATTAACTGTAAAGGGAGAGGCTAAACGGATAATTTGCATCTGGAAGATCGTGGTCATAAGCATGACTTCTGTGATGCAGCAGATGCCACAGAAACACTGTTGGTCTTGTCCCTAATCTTCTGGCTTTTCAGGGCTTCCAGGTCACATACTACCGTGTAATGCCATGCCAAGGTATATCACATATGAGAAACAGTGATTAATTCTTGTGTTGGTGAACTGTTACTGCTGCACTTGGAAGCAGGTCAGAAAACTTTGGCTGCAGAAGCAGTTCCCTGAAGTGCGGTGGTAGTTAGTTACTCGGCGCTGGTGCTGGCACCGGCACACCAGCATCTCTTTAGGAGGCTAGATTTGATCTCCAGATGTAAGGTCTTATTTCTTTTTTCTGCCTAAAGAAAGTAAAACAAGCAGTGCCTGTGAGGACAAATGGTCCTTCTTCTCTATCTAACCAAATGGGAAATATTGCCCAGGCTTTCTGGGAGAATTGTGTTTAGCCTTGACCAGCACAGTTCCTGATTTAAGCAGCAGGTAGGTCTTGCTCACTTAGTCACATAAAACACACATAAAACACAGGGCGTGATAGAGCATTAGCTGTGGACAGTAATACTGTAGAGGAGAACCCATGAGGATCTAAGTCATGCAAGGAAGGAATTCTGTATTTGCTTGTATCCTGCTGACTCCTGAATGCCTGTAAAATGTTTCTTGGATGGGGGGGAGCTGGGGGTGACCACTGGGCTGAGGCCTGGATGCTGGGGGGAGGACAACTAGGCACCAGGGGTGTCTGAGGTGGATTGGGGCAGGAGGCTATCTGGGGCTGAGGTAAGTGGGGGGGGTGTCTTCCCTTCACGAGGTAAATTAGAGGGTGTCTGTGATAACAAGGAGGGGGGGTGTCCCCTGAACCTTCTGGGGTAAATGGGGGAGAGGCTGAGCCCCCTGGTATGGACTGGGGGGGGTCATCTGGGGTGTCTGTGCTGGGGTAAATGGGGGGATGGTTAAATGGGGGGGCTCTGGGCTGAGGTAATGGGGGGGGTCCAGGCTGAGGCAATGGGGTGCTGCCTTAACTGGGGTGGTGTCCTGGCTGCAGTTATGGGGGTGCAGACAGGGTCCCCCCACTCTGGGGAGCAGCTCTTGTGCTTTTGGGGGGGGACTGGGATACACCTGTGTGTGTGTGTCACATCTGAGGATACCCCCGCCCGGGGTGGCCCTTGAGCACTTAGGCCCCCTAAAGCGTCTTTTTCCCACCAAATTGGGGGGGGGGGTGGGGGGACTCTCAACACACCTGGGTCTTAAAGGACCAGCACAGCTGGGGCATAGGCAGCCGTGTTGTGTGAGACACCCCTCCCCGTGCCTTAGTTTCCCCTCTTGGGGGTTGACCCCCCAAATCTGGAGGGGGAGCACTTCATGTGGAGGGAGGGGAACAGCCAATCAGGATCCCTTGTGGAGATGCCCCCATTGCCCTGTTCCCATTTCTCTGTTCCCATTGCCCCCCCTTTTCATGGTGGGGAACAGACAGGGTTTGGTGGGGCTGTAAGGTCTCGGGGGGGAGGTTGGAGGGGGTCAGGAAGTCAAAGTTTGGGGGATCGGTGTGGGGGGAATGGGTGGGATTTGGGGGTGTTGGGGCATGGAGGGGATTGGGGGATGTTGGGGTGTCTGGGGGGACATGGGTTAAATTTGGGGGTGCTGGGGCTGTTGGAGTGTCTGGGGAGTCGGGGGGGGCATCGGGGGGGATTTGGGGCATTGGGAGGAGCTGTGGTTTGGGGGTGCATGAGGGTCAGGTTTGGGGCGGGTCCCTTCTGAGTGGGTGACACTGATGGGGGGGATAGGACCAAATGGGAAAGGGAGGGTGTGCAAAGAGTTCACAAGGGCTCAGCTCCCCGCCTGCCCTGGGCTGTTTAATCACCAGCTCTTGTGTCAGCACCCATCCCCAGATGCCTGGGTTCCCCTGGGGTGGGGGTGCCTCGGGTGCCCAGACGCCTGTGTCCCCCTCTCCCATGTGTGCACACATGCGTACACCAGGCTGTATGTGCACACACACATACTGCAGGCTCTGACATGGTGTCAAGCACACATGTGTACACGTGTAAATGACAGACATTACAGCATGCACACAGGTGTCCTTGTGCCTGTGTACACTTCGGGGTGCGCACATGTGTAATACCAGTAACTGTTATTCCTGGCTCCCAGTAAGACCTGGCATTCCCAGTACATCCCGTATAGCCTTTATGCAGTGATCAGCTCTTACACTGCACTCCAGCTCCCAGTACTCCCAGTATAGCCCTCACCTGGCACTCTGGGCTCCTAGTGGCATCTTCACCTGCCACTCCCAACTCCCAGTATGGCAAGCCCCTGCCCTACCAGTGCTCCCATATTCGACTTACCAGGGCGCCGCACCCAGCCCAGACCTGGGAGAGGGGGAGGCAGGCATCTGGGCACCCGAGGCACCCCCACCCCAGGGGAACCCAGGCATCTGGGGATGGGTGCTGACACAAGAGCTGGTGATGAAACAGCCCGGGGGGGGGTGGTGGTGGTGGGGAGAGCTGAGCCCTTGTGAACTCTCTGCACCCCAGGGTGGGGGTTGTAATCGACAGGGAACCAAATTGTTCCCTGAGGTTGTGTAATTCGTGTTGAATTAAAAAGAAGACAATAAGGTTTACATACCAATCGGGAAGGGGGAAGGGACACATTGTGATTGACTAGATAAGGAGGGAAAAGACAACAGACCAGATAAGGGGATTAACTCTACCGCGACTGCATTCCTCCACATCAAAAGACATTCCACAGACACTCTCCTTTGAGAAGATTGACCGAATCTACCCATTAACAAACCTGTGAAGAAAGAAGAAGCAAGACAAGGCGGAGATTTACAAGAAAGGGGTGCATGAACTGTATAAAAGGAATGTAACTATAACAGAAAGTTGCGAGCCCTTGGTGGAGCGCAGACTCCCCGGCCGCCCAGCGCTGCTTGCTTGCTATTCTCAATAAATATATGAATTTTATATAGAATTGGCTCTGTTGGTTTATAACAGGGTGAAGGGACAGACCCTCCCTTTCCCATTTGGTCCCATCTCGCCCATCAGTGTCACCCACTCAGGAGGGACCCGCCCCAAACCTGACCCTCATGCACCCCCAAACCACAGCCCCTCCTGTCGTGGTTTAACCCCAGCCAGCAACTAAGCACCACGCAGCCGCTCACTCACTCCCCCCCATCCAGTGGGATGGGGGAGAAAATTGGGAAAAAGAAGTAAAACTCGTGGGTTGAGATAAGAACGGTTTAATAGAACAGAAAAGAAGAAACTAATAATGATAATGATAACGCTAATAAAATGACAACAGTAGTAGTAAAAGGATTGGAATGTACAAATGATGCGCAGTGCAATTGCTCACCACCCGCCGACCAACACCCAGCTAGTCCCCGAGCAGCAATTCCCTGCCCCCCCACTTCCCAGTTCCTATACTAGATGGGATGTCACATGTTATGGAATACCCTGTTGGCCAATTTGGGTCAGGTGCCCTGGCTATGGCCTGTGCCAACTTCTTGTGCCCTGGCTGTAGTGCAAATACCTTTCATGTCCCAAATAGAGTTGCCAAGACTCTAGTTAAACCTCTCCATAACAGCCTCAAATCTTCCTAAATGCATGATTGCTTTCGACAGTCGAGTCCAGACGTGTGACATATCATAGGCCGTACCCGGTTTGGGGTCCAGATTTGATTGCTGTTTAGTTCAGGCTCATCTGCTGTTAGAGATTTTCATAGTCAAAGAGGGGAATGCTGATTGTGTGCATTCTTCTTCTCTTTCATAGAGTGTTGTACTATGTTTAGTAATTTGCTGTTGACAGAAATAATTTATGGTTGTCTACGAAGTTGGAGGTACGGCAGGACAGGGACTCGGCAGCTGGGGTTTAGAGACCGCACGGCACCGGGGGCTCCCCTCTCCCGCCCGGGCAGGGAGCCGGCAGGGACGCCGCAGGGTCCTAAAGTCTCCCGCCTTCCATCCCCGGGGCGGCAACCGTGGTGGCGCAAGGGGGGAGCAGGGGCAGCCAGGCTCGGCGCGAACTGCGTGGCAAGGGGCTGGGGGGGGGGGGCTGTGGAGGGTCGGGGTGTGTGTGCGTGTGTGTGTGCGTGCAGTGGCGGGCCCGGGTGTGGGGTGTCGGGCTGCCTGGGCTCGCCACTGCGGACGGGACGGGGGCCGCCGCCACCTCTGCCTGGTCCGCGGCCCCCGACAGCGAGACAAAGAATTAAGGGGGGGGGGGGCAGGGGGGCTGGGGAGGAAAGACCGAGAAAATAAATAGATAAGGAAATGATAATAAATAAACGGACGGGGTGTGGGCATTGTGCTTCTTAACACAGAACTCTTCTGCGACAGGGGCGGGTGGGTGGTCTGCACGGAGGCCAGTGGGGCAGGGCTGGCTTGGGACAGAGATTAATGTATCGCTCCCCATGAACTGTTGATAAAATTAACGTACACCAGCCCTACGGTTAAGGAACGTAATGAATGATTAATGAACCGGTAACTCGTGTAAATTAATAATTTTCAACAGTGTGATACAGGCCAACTTCTGCTGGAATTGATTAACATCCACCGGATCAAGCTCACGTTTGTAACGAATGACTCAATCAAGAATGATGCTGGGTGAGGAACGGGAGCCGGCCTATGGAAGGCGCATGCGTCATCAATGGCAAGAATCTCACGATCATGCGGTACGCGACGGGGGAGAGGTGGTGCCGCATCTGTCATTTACATCTGTCATTTACAGCAGCTTGGTCTGCTAAGTAAATCAATTGCGGGATAGTATATCCCTTCAAGATGTCAACTTTCTGAGATGGTTTGAGTGGCGCTTCTCCAATCCATTGTAACCAATCTCTTATTTTCATTAGTAGTTTGGGTTTAGATACTCCAGTCCATGGGTCTATTCTCAGTCCCAGGTATTTTTCCGAACTACCCGGTTGTATTGGGTCTGGCTGAGATGGAGTTAACACCCCCCATAGTAGCCCTCATAGTGCTGTGCTCTGCATCAGTAGCTAGAAAGGTGTTGATAACACACCAGTGTTTTGGCTACTGCTGAGCAGTGCTGGCACAGCATCAAGGCTGTCTCCAACATTTTTGCCCCCCCCCCCCCTCAATGGCAGGCTGGGGCAGGGCAAGAACTTGGGAGGGGACATAACCAGGACAGCTGACCTAAACTAACCAAACAGATATTCCATACCATATGATGTCAGCTCAGATATAAAAGCTAAGTAAAGGGAGACAGAAGCGGGGCGTTTTTGTCTTCTGGAGCAACCACTACGGGTACTGAAGCCCTGCTTCCCAGGAAATGGCTAGTAAATGCGCCTGCTGATGGGAAGTGGAGAATAACATCATTTGTTTTTCTTTGCTTTTGCACGCGACCTTTGCTTTCACATTATTGAACTGTCGTTATCTTGACCCACAAGCCTTTTGTCATGTTTTCTCTCCCCCGTCCAGCTGAGAAGGGGGAATGATAGAGTGGCTTTGGTGTGCACCTGGCACCCAACCAGGGTTAACCCACCACAGAGGTCTGTGAGAAAACATTTGAAACAAAAATCGGCCTGGGGCAGCAAAAGCGCTTGGTCCATCCAGTCACAAGAAACCTTGAGCGGATTACCGCTGCACGCCCTAAGGCAGGTACAATGAGAGGGGCACATCGTCGGTGCTGGACTGAGGATGAGGTAGAACTATTGAGAAAGTTGGATAAACAATATGAGAGGGCAGAAAAACATCAACAAGTTGATTGCGGAACATATTCCGACCAAGACAACAAAACAGATAAGTGATGAAAGACGGGACCTTCATAAGAGCCCGGTGAGGAAGGGAAAAGATCAAGGTTGGAAGAAACATCTAGAATTGGAAGGGGAACACCTTGCGGAAGGGGAACATCTTGTGGGTGTTGGATCGGAGATGGAGGGGGGACTGAGGTCCCATTACCAGAAGACAATCTCTGAGCAGGTAACATCTGGAAAATTGTCCATTCTCCATGGAATGTCTGAGCGGGTGATTGAAGGGGAAGAAGATCTAACAACAGTTGCTGATAAGGCAATGGAAGACTGTTTTGCATGCCTTGCCTTTAAGTCCTCCGAGTTGAAAGCGGGCCAAGGTCGACTGCATCAGATGGCCCAAACTGCTCGGCCTTCGGAACCACCAAAGGGGTGGATGAAGAGAGCTGTGAAACGGGGGCAGTTCCAGCGGCTGTTCTACCTGGATAGGGGGAAACTGGCCGGTATTATCCTGGACAACGTGGAATCCCTGAAGTGTGGTATCCCACACGATGAGATACATTACGTGTTCAAGTCGAGATGGGAGTCACCAGGAACATTCAAGGGCCTGGCTGCATTCAGATCCAGGGGCCAGGCAGACAACTTAGCATTCGAAGCCATGATCACAGCAAAGGAAATCTCTAAAAACATCAAAGAGATGAATAAGAACAGCGCGCCAGGACCAGACAGACTAAGTCTGCGGGATATCATTAAGATGGACCCCCATTTTGCCCAGTTAATGGACGTATTCAATCTATGGTTGGTGACTGGCGTTGTACTGGACATGGTGAAGGAACGTCAGACTGTGTTACTATCAAAACCTTCTCTGCCGGAGCGCCAAATGGACATCAATAACTGGTGACCAATTACCATCGGATCCATTATCTTGAGGTTATTCTCAAGGATCTTGACAGCAAGACTGGCAAAGGCATGCCCTATTAATCCGTGACAAAAGAGCTTTATTAGATCAGTGGGATGTGCGGAAAATCTGAAGCTATTACAAACTATTGATTAAGAATGCAAAAAAGGAACATCAACCCTTGGGCGTTGTCTTCATTGACCTGGCTAAAGCCTTCAACACAGTGTGTCATTATCACTTTATTGCAGTGCTTAAGCGAAAGGGTGTGAACCATCAGATTATCACCCTGATTACGAACATGTATCGAAATATCAAAACTCACATTACCATGAAGAATGAACAGTCGGATCCCATCGGGATTCAAATTGG